>NW_022682744.1:0-995 GCF_011630105.1 Anneissia japonica | reverse complement strand
GAATTCGGATGCCGTTCGTTGGAAGCGATTCCCTGCGCTGCAATTAGCAGCGCCATGGCGATGGGGAAGAACGCCCCGACAGCTCGCGAACTCGTCGAAGCAGCCGTCGATCGTGACGAGGCGCCGGACTGGAACGGCGTTCACCTCTTCCACACCTCGTGTCTTCGAGAGTTGATAAGGAGCAGGGCCAAGGACACGAGAGCGAACGGCGTCAAGTGTCCGACCTGCCGGGTCACGTTCTACGACGCCGACGCGCTCAACGTCGTACGCATGAAGCTAGTCCAATCCAGATTGGACGGAGACATCGACGAATACGACGACGACGTATTCAACGTGAAAAGCACTCGGGAGAGATCGGCACTTTCTGGTGTCCTGCCAGCAAGATATGGACAGACTCAGGGAATCGGTGAGGAAACTGTACAAGCAGAAAGACATGAGCGCCAACCACACGAGGGCGGACCCCACCAAGCAGCCGTACGAGATCGGTCCGGTGGATTGGTACACGGACAGCAACGACGACGTGTCCGACGACGTGGACGTGTTCATCGCGAAGTTGAAGATGGAGAACAAGGTGTCGGACATCACCGAAGAGGATCGTCGCTCGACGATTTCCGAATCGTCGTTCGCATCTCCCCGAAGATAAAACGACGCCAGAAGGTGTTCGAACGAACGTACGGACTCGAAGATTACGTTCCAAAGACACCGCTCGTAACGGCGGCTCCCAGGAGGACCCACGTCTACAGATATTGACGTCATGATGTTCTTCGGTGACGTCAAGGGTACCTTACGAAGTAGCCTATAACCTATAAATGCGACGCCGATTCAAAGTTATTTTAGATTCTCTAGATGAACGTGACAAACATGCAACGAAAACCTTCCACGTACGATCTCAGTTCCTTGGACGACGCCCAGCAGTTCGTTACCCCGAAAAGTTCGGAGGAAGCGGAGATGATGAAAAACGAATACATTTTCTTTAAGGCCGGTCAACCTTGCGC
>NW_022682743.1:629-1731 GCF_011630105.1 Anneissia japonica | reverse complement strand
TTGGACTGGCCCTACCATGGCTAAATGACACCATAATGTCTGTATTTAGACCATTAGACTAACCACTACCACTAATGGGATAATGAGTTTACCATTGTCTTACATGGTGTACGGTAAGAATGGCCCCGGAAAAAATGGCCCCGGAAAAATGGCCCCGGAAATAATGGCCCCGGAAAAAATGGCCCCGGTAAAAATGGCCCCATATGACAGGTAGGTAAAAATGGCCCCAATAATCAAATTCTGAATTAAAACTGATTTTCTTGAGTCATTATATGCATTTTTTTATCTAAACTAATTTATTTTTTAAAAGGAATTTCCCCAATAATCAAATTCTGTATTAAAACTGATTTTTTTGAGTCAATATATGAATTTTTTTATCTTAAATAATTTAGTTTTTAAAAGGAATCTAACATCAAACAAATTGCCATTTACATTTTACTTTTTGCAAGAATTAATATTCAATGATAAAATATTCAAAGATAAATAAAAAAGCAATGAATTACACTTTTTATTTTTTTTCCATTTAAATGTTAAAAAATAGCAACAACATAATCAATAAATCAACATAAATCAATGTCCTGTATTTATCTTGTAGCCTTAATGAAATATTTTCTTTGGATAAAATATTTTGAGCTGGTCTTGGAAACATAAGGTTAAATATTTAAAGTGAGGTGAACAAATAAAAATAGTTAAACATATGAATGAGTAGAGGAGGTAGGGTGAGACCAGGAGTAAATTGAACCTAACAAACTGAGGAATCAAAAATACACTATTTTAAAAAAATAAGAACACACTTTATAAGAACAATGAGGCTGAAATTGCTTGAAAATTAAGAACAAATTGAGGCTGAGGTAAAATGTTAAATGAGGTTTTTTATTTTAAAAAACTAGAAAAACCCAAAAATTATATCTCTATCTTATGTGCAGTAGGTGTGACTATGTTCCTCCATAATAAAGTACAGTAGGTGTATCTACCTGCCATCTGGGGCCAATTTTTGTGGGGCCTTTTTTCAGCGGCCATTTTTGCGGGGCCACTTTTACTACATTCTAGTACAATATACATGCCTACTGCTCTACCATAGTAATTTTCTACGTTTGAAAAA
>NW_022682743.1:0-550 GCF_011630105.1 Anneissia japonica | reverse complement strand
ACTGGTTCTTATAAAAAAAAAGTGTAGGCATCCAAAAAAGAGTACTATAAATTTTCAATAAATAACCATATGAATAATAAATTTATAATTTCATTGCTTTGTCACTCCAATTGGTATGGTACTCATTACATTCTTGTGACCCAGCTTAATTAAAATATACACTTTTTTAAAAAAAGAAAAACAATATAATTTTGCCCAGGCTCGGTGTTCTTATTTTTTGGCCGATTTCAGGCTCAAAATGTTCTTATTTTGTTCTTGGTTTACACACCTTTTAAACAAAAAATGATTTAATTGTATGGCAGTACTGTACTGGAATGTAGATGAAAGCGACCCCACAAACAATTGCCCCCATCAGATAGGTACACCTACTGTACTGTATTATAGAGGGTATTACAGTCACACCTACTCGCATAATGTACAGATATAATATTTTGGTTTTTTAAAATATCAACCTCATTTGAAATTTTACCTCAGCCTCAATTTGCTCTTATTTTGTTCTTAATTTTTAAGCAATTTCGGCCTCTGTGTTCTTATAAAAAAAAGTGTACCA
>NW_022682742.1:0-648 GCF_011630105.1 Anneissia japonica | reverse complement strand
GGGGGGGGCACCAACGGCCCTCTGGCGCCACCCCTGGTACAATCGTCTTGTCTTTCTCGCCTAGTCCTTTTGTGGGCTAGGCCTAGGTAGGAGTGATGCTAGCCAGCCAAGGCTTACAACATCGCCCAGTTGAAGCCACGTGGGCCGCGTAGATCGTAATACTTATCTAAATCTATTATTTGTCTTCATTTTACAGTATTATTATCATATTTAAAATGTTGTTTATTATCTAAAAACAACAAAATTCAACATATTGTAGGCCTAATCCTACCGTCCATTTAAACGCAATCACGATCGCATTGTGACTTCACTACTGACAAGTACTGTACATTGTGTGGAAAATCCCTGATAGATCATTCTGGGCATGTGCATGGACATGCATGGGCAGTTTTGCAGCAGCCTGTGATGATACGATTGTAGCTTTTACGAAAGTGATATTTCCCATGCCAAAGATAATGATAAAACTAACGCTAAAACGAAATTTATTCGGCGATTTCCTTATGTATTATACTACACTATTAAATTAGTACAAGTACGACCATTCTTTCACCAGCAATTTACTGATTTAATAGAGAAATTAATAAAATCACCATTTGTAGATGACGATGTAAGGTCGAGCATTCGGAAAAATTGTAGTTTATACTATAT
>NW_022682741.1:0-824 GCF_011630105.1 Anneissia japonica | reverse complement strand
GTTAAAATTATGTGTACCACACTTTGGAAAAACACAGACACCAATTCTAAAACAATTTTACACGCGCCGTTGTCAAGTATTCTCATGTATTTATAAAATGTTAATACAGAGTTCACGCACGAACAATTTACAAGGCATAAGGCCTACTATACTGTACTGACAAAACATAGGCATGCTAATATCATTTTTTAAACATACTAAACACAAATCATGGCCCAACAATTATACGTTTATGTTTAGACATTTTATCCCTACTCCCTTTTCCAAATAACTTATAAAGAATATTATAGTGATTTGTTATTCTTATTTTAGCTCTTAATAATTATGAAAAAATGACCAAAAATTGATGGTAAATAAAATTAATAAAATTAATTCAAATGAATGCGTGTATTATAAAACACATTTTTAACTGTTTATGATATAAAAATTCCTAAATGATATAGGAAAATCATCGTACGATTTAAATTATGAAACTCGTAAAAAATATTGTTGGTAGTTGTATGAACTGTATCGTAATTCAGTGTAATGTTTGTTTTCGTAGTTAGGCGAGACACCATTAATGTACGCTGTGGAGTGGGGAGCACCAGATGATGTGTTGGAGAATATGATTGAAACGGCAACAGTTGAGTGTTTAGAACAACAGCAGGTGAGTAGAATTAAATATCATTGCATTTTAAACATGACAAGCGCACAACATGTGTACACATCATACGACATACAAATAACTCAAAGTCAATTACTGTGATTTTTTTCATGTTAGGTTAAAAATGGGATTTTTATTTCATGATTTATTTGACATTTTTTACAACACAGAAAAAGCCTAT
>NW_022682740.1:2083-4865 GCF_011630105.1 Anneissia japonica | reverse complement strand
TTTTTTTTTCTTTTATCCCCACCCTTCCTCATGCTACTGCATTCCCTTATTTTTACAAAAAAAAATTATAGTTGCTGTTAAAAAACTAAACCTAATAAATAGGCCTACTGACGTACTAGGAAGACTTGTATTCTCAGAGAGTGGCGGATTCAAAGTGGCCCAGCCGAAAACTCTGTTAAATGCAAAAGCACATCTAATTCTGACTGCTTTACTACTGTATTCTACTGCACACAATAATCATCAAATAAAAGAAGCCTTTTACTTTCCATTTTATCTCTACCAAAATCCAGCCATTGTTTCCCACAGTATTGTTGCTTTTCTGTATTTTTTACAGTAGTATTATATGAATGTATACTCAAATAAAGTTGCTGCTTAGCACTGGGAACACAGATAATGTATAAATCAAATAGATAATAATACAGTGCTAAAAAATATAGGAATATGAATGGAAAGCAACAAACTTGAGGGCTCGCATATAATGGAGCAAATTTTTAATTTATTTTACATAGTATCTTTTAGATAGTAGCAGCTGGTAAATCATAGGAAATAATATTCAAAGCAAATAATGTGTGTTAGTGTAAATTGTTTTATTTTATGATATCAAACTTACACAATTAGGAGCTAAAAAATACCCTTGTAAATATAAAGGCGCTATTATTGTGTGCAGGTGTACCTGGCCGATGAATCATCACAAACATTTGGTCAGATTATAATATAAAATGGTCGGTTGCCTGCAGCTTATCTGTGTTTGGATTTTGACTACATCAGTGATTTTCTACCTTGGACTATGCCTGATTAAGTTAGTATTATGGTAGTAATAATTAACCACAAGTCAATCCAGTGGAAAATGCTACCTCACTGATCTACGCATGTTCAAGATTCAAATCTCACAATAATCTTGTAACCATGCATTATGAGATAAATTACAGATTTGTCTATAACTTTATATTTTTAGCTGTGGACGCTCTTGAATGAGCACCTAAAGGACCTTTGCCGCACCTGGATGAAACGCATTAGTTATGACTTCTACATTCCTTGTAAATTTTGCAAGAACACAGACTGCCTTGAACTGAAGAGATGTATTGCAGCCAAAAAATATGTTTCGTGTAATGAGACGCATAAAAGGGTGACGATTCCACGAATCAAATACTTGTTTCGTGAATGCAGAGCCCAGACAGGTATAATAGAATTTTGATGTTTTTCTTGCATAATGTAGGTCTTTTAATTTTTAGTATGTGTTTTTGTGCTCTCTTCATGAGCTACATTAAATTTCTTTTTATTATTGTTAAAAATAATAAAAATATTATAAAGCTTCGAAGATCATTAATCAATGGGTAAAAAACAGGCTGCAACTGTGTGCAATATTTTAACAAATTCAAATACTGGTCGCACAAGTATCAAGAATAAAGCCGATGCTTTTAATTTTTCTTTTTTTGGGCAGAATCTTGCCGATGAATTTATAAATCAAAATGCGTTATGGAAACTCTGAGGCGAGACTTTTTTGTACTTTGTTTGTATACCCGCTGACTGCAAATATTGATGATTTGGAATAAAAATAAAATTTTATTTTTGGCCAATTGGCGGTGGGAAAATTAAAAAAAGTGGAAATAAAAAAAAAATAAATACAAATTTTTAAAATTTTTATTACACCCTCCGCTGCCTTGAAATCGCCAAAGAAAAGATATATTTCTTCCAAATTATATGAATTTGAAGCATTTAACCATCCTATTTTACATTCACCAATAAAATTGGTTGTCAGCTAGATTATTAGAACAGCTTGTTCATGATTCCATTATTTTTCTTGTCTTACAACAGTGTGATCATGCCTTGACAATAATGAAATACCCTTGACTTCGTTTACTGTAAATTGTTTTAACTGGCACTATATTTAAATTCTAATATTTGATTGGTGATATGGTAGAATCTTTTAAATTAGTTTATGTATTTTTTATGTAAAATGTTTAGTATAGGAGATCCTCCGGTAATCTACATCTTGTTTCCATATTTTCTCTTTTATTGCTTTTACCTGCATATTTAATAAATTTCAAAATCAGGATGGAGCCCTAAATTTGACAAAATTTAAAAGTAAATTGGGGGATAACAGAATATTCTTTCTGATTTTGAGTCTGATTGTCATTTCTGGCCGTCTAGAAGTGCCATGAACATTAAAATTTCGTACCTCAGCCCCAACCGTGGTGGGGCTGAGGTAGCGTATTTCCCCTTTTTTCTTTTCCATGTTGAATTCCAAGATCCCAGATGTCATAATTTGGTGAATCGTCTTCTGTCCATAATCTTACTGGTGAAATATCAAACAAGAGTTCCCAAAATTTTACCAAAATTAAAAATTAATCAAAATCTCTCTTTCTCGACCAAAACAACCCAGCCAACCTGAGTAGAATCTGACGCGTGTGCTGTGTTGCGCGTTAATGTGACTGAAACTCGGGACCCCACCAGGGATCCACCCTGGACCCCGGCGGTGGTCCTGGTTCATTTTTCTTGGAATATTTCTTGATTCAACTACAGCAGTTTATATTTAGTTAAGTTTATTGACAAACTGGGAATAGCCGTCCAACATGGCATTACAATACATATCAAGCATGGTAAGACTTAAGTAATGCACCGTTCTCCTAATAACATATGGTAATAAACATTTTTAAATTTTCACTGGCTTATAAGATTTCATAAGTAAATTTTGATAATAACTTAGGCTCCAATGCTAAGAATAAATATCATTATACATTATACCCATGTTCTGGCGTATGTGGGCGGTCAAGGCGCATTC
>NW_022682740.1:0-1990 GCF_011630105.1 Anneissia japonica | reverse complement strand
TGTAAATATACTTGCACGGTAATATTGAAAAAAAAAAACAGACATAATTATAATGCTACAAATGTACATGTTTAAGAACCAGTTTATGTAAAAAAACTTAGCACAATGAAAATAAACAATAATTTAAGAGCTGTCTTGTAAGTTGGTTTAAATGAGATATATTGAAAAAATAATAAATATATTATTATGAATAATGTCAGTTAATTCTGACGAAACGTGAAAACATTACCAAGTATATTTCCTTGCTAGCCTAGGCCCTGGGATATGCTAGCTCGATTACAAAATAAATAATAAAATCGTTCGCAAATAATAGGCCTCATAGGCATAACACCCTACCCTACCTAGCAACGCTAGACCTAGGGCCTAGGCCTAGCCCGGAAAAGTACACCGATCCGCCGCCAGGCAATATCATGAGCATGTGGTGAAAACAAGGGTGAATTTTCTAACTTCTTAAATTTCGTGATTTCTTTGTTGCTGGCCTTGAAGCAAAAAAAATCGGTTATCCTTTCTCGGCGCTTCATCTCCTCCTAGGCTATTTTTGGCGTGTCGCATGTCCTCGATCCCAGAGAAATGAAAAATGTCGAGCGCCCAAACTTTTGTGATGGCGTCGTGCCAAAGTAAATAAACTACGGAGCACGTGATTGGTCAAATAGCTTAGGCAACAAACCTCTCATTAATATTCATTTTGAAGTCTTGCTGGTTACGTCATTCAGCTGGCTGCAGCTTTGTTTTGATTTCTACGAACGATAGCGACAAATAAAGTGCCAAAAATGGTCCTATTTTGTAATAAATTGCACTATTTTGGAAACGGGGGATCGTTTTCTGGTTAAGGGGGTTCGCTGGCAAAAGGGGGGTTCGCTGAAAAAGGGGGGTTCGCCCGAACCGCTAAAAACCCCCCTGGCTACGGGCCTGAAAGTACATTGCATGAACATTAAGAGATGGATTTAGATTAACACAATCATTACTGAGTTTTGTACGAGTAGATTCCCTCACACAATCTTTAATCTTGGCCAGATCCTCATTACAATAATCAGAATTCTTAAGAATTTTAGTTAAATATTAATAAAAAGGAGTCTGAGCTGTATGACACAACGACCACATTAACATAAAAGGGTCATCAATCGTATCCTGTCTATTAGCGAGGATCTTTATTGAAAAAATTAAATTGGGCTTGCTTTACTACCGTGGAAATCAAAGGGTATCCAAGTTCTATGAGACAAATATCGTTTGCCGTGGATGCTCTCACTCCTAAGAGCGCCTTTAGCACAGACATATATCCACGATTCACAACTATAAAGTATACTATAGACATCAATGCTGCATCAAGGACTCTTCTCTTAATAGTAGAAGAGTAATCTCTATTTTTACGCACAAGGCAATAAATTTAAATAAGTTACTACGCTACTATCACAGTGAACCTTGATAGCCGAATGCAATCAACCATCAGCAGTAAAGGTTGCTTATCACAATGCTCTATCACTATTATCATCTTTACAATAAATAGTAGCTCTGTCATGATTAACACCATTAATAACCGTTTAAGTTTTGTTTTCTTAGAATTTATAACCATCCCTGAGTCAGCACAAAACAAATGATCTAATTTGGCTAAACATTTATCTCGTGATGTAGCTAATATTATGGTATCGTCCATTAAAACAGTGAAGTGTTTAAAGAAAACCATCCGGACCAAATTTCTCCACGAATAAGAGGGTTAACAAATGCTTTAAATAAGAAGCATGACGCTGGAGCTCCCTGGCGAAGTCCTAGTGTACGAGGAATTACCGAAGACCCAAATACTAGTTTGGTCACATTGTACATAGATGCAATAGCTCTTAGCATAGTAAGACCAAAGCCTAATGATTTTAAACAGCTTATTAATTTCTTTCTAGGTACATTGTCATATGCTTTCGAAAAGTCAACGAAAATGATAAACAGTTTTACTTTTTTATGACGTGCATAATTAATAAGAAGGCGTTAAGTCACAATGTTT
>NW_022682739.1:0-1691 GCF_011630105.1 Anneissia japonica | reverse complement strand
ATGCATATTAGATATATATATTATATTATTATTATATTTATATGTATATATATTATATTATTATTATAATATATATATATATATCATTCTGATCGGATTTTCTCTACTGTTCCGTTTTAATTTTAAATAGTTTTGCATTATGTGGCCGTTTGCTGTTTTATGGGGTTTTTCCCATTTGCCTTTTAAAATGTATATATATATATATATATATATAATATATTATATATATATATCATTCATAATAGATCATTCATAATAAATAGTCCTCTTGAAAATCATTTAGGCCTTGGTCTTTCCGGAGTGCCAATCGAACTTAACTGACCAGGCCAATACACGGATGCTTCACAAGCACGCGAGTTGTCCCACAAACGCAGGCGCTTTCGTATCTTATTACACTGTCGTTTTGTGGAACCTAGCAACAATATGCAGGGGGCGGGGCTTAGCGGAAAAGTCCATTGCAGCCCTTCCTCAAAATTGCACTAACGTAAAAGTTGCTTTAAGTAGTAGCCTATGTCCATTTTGTGATCTTCGCCATACAAATATCAACATCAGATACTTTTAAGAATCTGTTAAAGAAAGTTCGTTTCAGGCCTACTCTTTATTTTTTCCAAAACTGAATATTTGTCACGTGTCCAACCCACAATTTGTGACTCATTTGCATATTCATGACCAATGTTTACTGTACTTCATATTTCACAATAATATCAATTAAGATTACAGCACAAAGACACCGGTACTCTATTTATAAATTAATATTATTATGTGTTATTTAGGCTATATTAATATAAGTGTCATACGATCATTATATTATATAATGTTATGTCACATTTTTATATGTTATAGGACTCTACACTCTAAAACACTCATAGTAGGAGCAAATTTTAGCTGGGCCTTTAATACCAACACCAATATAATAACGAATCATTTCCCCTCAGCCAGTTTTTCACCCACAGAGTTATTCACCTCACCTCATATCATATAATATATAATATCATATATATAATATAATATATCATATCATATATATCATAGCATATCATATATATCATAGCATATCATATATATCATATATCATAGCACATCATATCATATATTTCGGTACATCAAATCTGTACATAAAACAACAAATTGCATATAATATCATCATCATATGTTTTGGTATGGTATGGTATTATACCATATGTTATATATTTTCCTTTATCATAATATATTACCATACTATATCAAATCAAGGCCTATAATATCATACCAAATTACACTATTGTATTTATTATATTTTCTCTTATCGAGTAACATAATAAAATACTATATTATAACTATAAGGGAATAAAGAAACTAGGCCTGAATAACGGCAACATTTCGGACGGATTAATTTATTTTATGGGGAGGTTAACCTAAATAATGTCTCTTTGGTTTTGATGATGGAATTACGTTCACTAAAGTAAGTCGTGCGAGTCGTTGACATAGTTCAAGAAGAGATTGATTAAGACACAGGTCTGAGTAGCTCTGATGACAATGAGAAAAGCCAAAAATACGATTATTTTAAAGTCACCGTACCGTCTGTAGCAAAATTAATATATAGAAAAAAACCCTACAAAATATTTTGTCTATTTTGTGGTGAACCACCACTTTTATTTATCATAAATACATCATAACAATCATAATAAAATCAAATACATGAACAAACATCA
>NW_022682738.1:0-553 GCF_011630105.1 Anneissia japonica | reverse complement strand
ATTTCATTAGGATAATCCTTATTAATAATAACAACAATAATAATAATAATAATAATAATAATAATTAGGTCATTGCCTATGCCCTCATTATTGTTAATAGAGGCTTCTTAAAATTGAAACAAATGAATATTATAATTTAACAACAGATAATTAAAAAATAAATATTGCATGACTTGCAAATGGCAACCATTAACAACAAATAAAAACATTAAATAGACATTCAAATCAATTATGAAAACAATCACAATTGCAATAACAAAAAACAAAAGAATAATAATAACAATAATTATAATAAAGCTATCACAAAATTTTATATCATTAATTACAACAATAACAATAAGAAAAATAGTCATAACAAAATTAAAACAATACGAAACAACAAAGATAGGACAACAATAACAAACAGACTGCCTCAACTGTCCCAATAACTTCAGTGTGTACAGCATTGCATAACAACATATTTGGACAATTACAGAATTGGACGTGTGTATGCCAAGTACCCCGTGGGGTACTCCAAACAATGATGTTGTAATACAACTCTCCACGATCAAAC
>NW_022682737.1:0-853 GCF_011630105.1 Anneissia japonica | reverse complement strand
AGATGTGGGGAACGATTTTGTTCTTCTTAAATAAGAAAGGAACGCCTTCTTTCGAGATCGCGGACAAGTGGACGAGTGTCTGTACAGTAGTCCGGAACCCCCCTTCTCTTCCTCCCAAAAGCAGTCGTTCTCGAGTTCGTGAGAAGGACATTCTGCCACGGTGTACAGTTCTCCGGACGAAGAGTTTGCGGCGAGGTACAGACCCGTCCTGCAAGAGAGCATCGCCATCCTGCCGTTGTTCAACGGCGGCGTTTGCAGGCGGTCGCAGTCCTTCGTCGTCGTATCCTCGGAGACGACGGCCGTCCTCGACGACACGGAACCATCCTCGACGATGCACAGGTTGTGCTGATGGCGTCTGTGCAGATTTTTCTATCTGCATTCCACAGTTCGCTTCTGGCAACGTCCGTCGCCTTCGTCGGACCAACTATCTTCCGATTCGGTTATCGACTCTTCTTCGGTTGGCGCCACCTCCGCAGGCATCGCGTAGTTTGCGTCGACCGAGACGTCGGCGGTGATATCCGTAAGTTTTGAAGGTTGTGAGAGCGAACAGTTGCTGCACATCCAAGTAGTTTCACCATCCGTGGGAAACGAGCAGTACGCGCAAGTCCACTCTCCTTCGACGGCCGTCGTAAACCGAGCAAGCACACGACCAGCACGTTCCTCAGCATCTCAGTTCTCCAAGTCCTATTTAAATTTTTTTATTGTGGTCGATCTCGATTCGCGAAAGCACACTTATACTTCTAAACGCTCGCCAACACCGGCTCCTTCGCGACGCCGTAGCGCGCCGACGTCGTCCTGCAATGGTTCCGTTTGGAGAGTTGGAGCAGGTCGGTGACCCGATTCTTCACGTCGC
>NW_022682736.1:0-612 GCF_011630105.1 Anneissia japonica | reverse complement strand
AGGACTGTACGCACGCGCTATGTTCGAGAGCGGAGATGTGCGTCCTTTTGTTAAATTACCTTGGTCCCATTAGATTCGACTTATGCGAACTCGACTGTATAAGGAAACCATACCAGATTTCATATCGATCAAATCTAATCAGGTTTAGTTTCAGTTTCTTTATTTACATCAAAATCGCAGTCAATGCGGAATTACATGATATTTACAAAAACAAAATGTACATTAAAACATAAAAAAAAATTTATCAAGCAAAAGCACATGGCGTGAAAAATGGAGAAAAATGACATAAAAATTCATTAAAATTTGAAACATCAGAAATTTACAAAAAGGTAAATAAAAAAACATTACACATAATTAAATCAATCATTTCTATTGTATCATTATTATTACAGTGTTATTTATAACTATATTGTATTATTAATTATTGCATCATTATTATCATCAAATATAGAAATTAACGAGAAAAAAAAATAATCCAAGCATAAGAAATTCGATTACCATTAAAATTTCACCCAAATATTATAAAAGAAAAAAGCGACATTAAAATTGGGGCAAAATTTATATCACAGAAATAAAACTTAAAATTTATTTAAATATTACTTTCATTATTAT
>NW_022682735.1:0-1330 GCF_011630105.1 Anneissia japonica | reverse complement strand
AGATTTATAAATACCGTACATGTAATTTAACATACATTATGTAGATTGTTGCTTAATTAACAAAAGCGAATGTTATAATACATACAACCTGTTAAAATACGCACAAATATGTAAAATTAAAATTTTTTATGTTTTTTTAAGAGCAAAAACCTGTAAAAACAAATTACAGACGAATTTTCTCTGTAAAATTACAGATTTTTTTTACAGTGTACTATTACAAAATATTAACGGTACCAACGTTGTACACATCTGACTTCCTGCTGCATCTTCAGTATTTAAAATTTTATGAGAAACTGAGTGTTAAATATTGTAGTTTACTAATGCTACAAAACATCAAGGTACTAGTTAGGTCTATGCGTAATATAGTAGGACTATAAATGTGCTGCGATGTTTATTCATACTTATATAGATGAGCTCTAATAAACGTAGCGGCGCTATGACGTTTGGTGCGGCAATGCTGCGGCGCATGAATTTAGAGAGAAGCGCTTATTCGACCATTTACAGTTACGTAGGCCTATTACCAATAGGCCTATCACGAACAATGTTAATCTGCTCAACGACAGAATGCAGGCCAATGTGTATTGACAAATTTCAAATTGAAAAGCTTATAAAGCAAACAACCAAGTCAATTTAAATATTGATGTTAGTTTAGGTAGGAGACCTATAGTGTATTTTTAATACTGCGTGTTATCTATTAACAAAATTAATTTCTAACACAATTGATAAGACCATACAACTCTACTGATAGGCTTAATACTTTCCTATCATTTGACCTTATTTCTACCCCATCTTTTATACTCCCACTTTTGGAGTTCTTAGGGTCTTTACCCACTAAAACCAGAACGTTCTGTGATTAACTCCTCAGCTACTAGAAAAAATAGTATGACTATTGTGGTACGGTTTTAGCTGATAAGTGGAGAGCTATATTGACAGTACGTGAATGACAGACTTAAAACGTTGTTAGGATGAGAGAATCCTAATTCCATTTGAAAACTTAACAGAGAACTTAATCAATTCTTGCAATAAAACCGATAAAATCCGTATAGGCCTAGACGGAAACAAAGTTGCTTCTCGAAAAAACAATAAGGTAATATTCAATATAGTATCGCCAATTATACGCACGCAGGTTATTTTCAATGGCTTTCTGGTTCTCTACTTAGCATTATTACAGCGCTAGAAACAAAAACCAAAAAAAGTTAATTTTCGGTATGAAAAGTTTTCCTTCGGTGATTTGAACCTCAAACATTCGCTAACAAGGCAAGTGTTATACTGATAGACCATCAAGAAGACTTGATATTGTCACAGTATCTACCGCCTTCCCCCCGATGTC
>NW_022682734.1:0-683 GCF_011630105.1 Anneissia japonica | reverse complement strand
ATTTTACGACCCATGGATCATTTTTAAGTCACTATATAAATAATATTACATTTAATTAAAATAATTAAAATTATTTTACCTAATTTTAAAGAGTACTTGGCGTTAAATTGTAGAATGTAGTTTGCAAAAATGTGTGCCTACGAACAACACTATACGGTACGTCATCACACAATGACGAACCTTTAGCTCCTATTACGTTGTTACTGTTGTTTAAATTTTCACTCAGATACTCCGGTTTAATGCCAATGTATTATGGTCAAATGTTAAGATTTCTATTTTTCAAATTATTCCACAAAATTAATGAAAAGGACCCTCTATAAACCGATTTTAGAGCAAGTCCCCAGTCTGAAAAATACAGGCCTAAACAACAACACAACAATGGATGCCGCAATTAAATCCATGTAGGCCTACAGGCTTGTACAACTACAGTGCAAAACACAGAGGGTCTGGTACAGTATAGTACACGCTTTACTTACCTATAATTATGTACATTTTCTCGCAAGGTGGATTGCATAGCTTTATATGCTGACATAAAAAAGTGTACAAAATTAAAGTGAATGTATATGTACTAAATTAAAATTGGTACTGTCATGGGAATAGGCATAGCTATAGCCCCCCCCCCCCCGGATACGGGCCTGAATATACTGGACCGTCACATATCATTGCCATGATCATCGCAGGCA
>NW_022682733.1:0-1092 GCF_011630105.1 Anneissia japonica | reverse complement strand
CATTTCTTTTTTGTTTGCAGCATTTCTTTTTGTTTGCAGTGTGTCCCTTGTGGGCCATCGTAGTATAGGCCTGTTGGGGAAAACATTCAACAAAACTGAACCATTTTATGGGAATGACTTTGAAGAGAAATGAAATATTGGAGATACTGATAATAATTTTAGTTTGTTAGGCAGCAGCCAATTTGAAGAATAACACATTGTTATCAACTATATGATGTTAACATTTTCCAATATGTCTCCGTGATTTATTATATTTTTCTCATACTTTCAGGGTATGGTTTGTACAAGGAATCTCCAAAAGACACATAATTATCTTAAGAGCAGCTGGTGCCTTATGTATTTAAGATTAAGCACCATCCAGGGTGGAGTAATAGCATAAGATTTCTTGTGGTAGTTTGTAATTGTTGTGAAATCTTTTAGGCTTTCAAAACCTAAATATTTTTTAATGGAAATTACCAAACATCATGCCACCACTCTAGCTGTTGGGTACAAATGAGACATAGAATTGTAAAAAGTAGAGAAGGAGTTATTGGAGGGAAGAAATAAATTTATATTGAGTCTAACTTCCCATTCACAAGGTCATAAAAGGTGAGGAAGCCCAAAGCTAGCAGTGAATTTTTAAGAGTGCCAGTGCAATAAATGAAATTTGAAGAGTATGCCACTGTTTATAATCTCACATTTGAAATTAAAAATTGATAAGAATGACGAGGGAATCTAGTTGTGCTTGTATAAGGAGTACAGTAAGCACAGCTTGGTTAGGAACAAGTATATGGGTTGTTTGACCTTAGTGGAATGACGTCCCTAACCCTGTGATAGCATTGTATGAATCTTTTTCTTGAGTATGCTGTGCTTTGTTCTTTTTTTTTTTGGATATTGGCCCAAGGTGGCACTCGTAGATAATACTTTGAAATAAAAATATGGCAATAGTGAATTCATTTTCATTATTCATATTATTATAAAGCACATTACTGTCATTATTATTTGATTCATTATTAAAATTATTAGTTTCATTGTGACTGTTAGCAAATGTGGTTAACACTAAATGCATGTTTATGTAAGGTTTGCCAATTATTATTACATTTGAATATTATT
>NW_022682732.1:0-669 GCF_011630105.1 Anneissia japonica | reverse complement strand
TTTTTTACATGTTCCTGATATTTTTCAGTTTCATGAACGGGTGGTCGTTATGCACGGCTACGAGTACGTGCAAAGCACTCGATCGTGGCCACGAAGAACGGCCCACCGCATCTCTCCCGTCTTATCCTCCCTCTTACGAGGAAGCGATGGGCATTGTTTAAATAAAGAAAGTTAACTGTCATGATTTATACAAAAATTTATACAAAAAGTATGTAGATTTTAAGAGATTTTGACAAATAAATAACAGGGAAAAAATATGAAAAAGTCTAATTGTTAGTTTTTTTTCTTCGTTGTACTTTTCGACTTTTCTGGACTTAAAAAAATTTCGACTTTTCTGGACTTGGAAAAAATTTCGACTTTTCTGGACTTAAAAAAATTTTCGACTTTTCTGGACTTAGAAAATTTTCGAAAATCTGGACTTAAAAAAAAATTCGACTTTTCTGGATTTTGTTCGAATTCGGGTACCCATGACGTAATGGGGGTTAGGATCGACATGAGGAGGAATGTACCCATGACGTCATGGGGTGGAATATACTTCCGTTTCGTATTTTAATGTAGAGTGAAACGTCGTCGTGCTTTTACGTACCATGGGATGATATTCGCCCTACCGTACTGCAGAAACACAACATCAACGCAAGAACTTAAAAATACTGCGACGAAGTTGCATTT
>NW_022682731.1:0-1230 GCF_011630105.1 Anneissia japonica | reverse complement strand
ATAAATTATTTAAAACAATATCCCTAGGCCTATTAGCAGGGACCCCGACAGGGAGGGCCTGGGCCCAGATCATGGCAAACCCACACAATGTGTTTCCTCCCAACCGAAATCCATCCTGACAAGACCAGCCTAGGCTAGGCCTAAGGCCTTTCACTATTCCCTGATTTACCTCATTTCATGTAGTGGCTTACAATTATTCATTCCTCATTTATTATATGTTTTTTATTTAATATGTCGCCTTAAAATCCTTAATTACTTACTTGTTTTAATGATGAACGAACGAACGTCACCATTCGATAACACGTATTCGTAAACACATTCGCAAAAGATCACCAGCCGTTTTGGCCAAACAATCCAGTGATCTGATTGGTCGATAGTAGGGTAGTCGCCACAACGCTAAATTCAGAATTTGGGGTAGTCGCGAGAGCTATCACAACGCAGATTTAGTCAGTAAGGTTTATGAGCATGCGCAGATGTCTGCAACGCTCCATTAGTTCGTAGTCGATTGGCCGCGTAGTCAAAACGAAAAATGCCTATTCTAAGCAAGGCTACGCGAAGCGAACCTACGAAGCAAAAGCATGTTGTTTATTTGTATGTGCAGAAAGACTGCTGCATCTTACTGGAATAAACAATGTATTTGATAATTTGTGAATGGCAAACACGAGTTTAGACCGTTAATTTAAAGTATGGAACTGTTTTTCAATAAGAAAAACGTACACTTGACTTCATGGGAGTCTCCTCTTCCACTCGTTGTTCACGACAGGAACTTGTTTGTACTGCTGTATTATTTTTTTTAATTAATTAGCCTAGGCCTAGCTTATTTTTCATTTACAATTATTTTACCTCATTTGAAATGTCAAAAAACGATGTCCTCAATGGCAATACACACATGTGAAAAGATTGTTCATCAAATAATATTTTGTAGTCTTGATTTAGTAAGATAGATAATAAATATAAAGGAGAATTAACGTCCGTTGGTTGTAAAATTACCGAAAGTCACATGGAAAACCCAATGGAAAATAAAACTTAGCCAGCATTAGACGTCAGAGTGCGCGCCAATCAGAACACAGTAAAGTGTGTTAAAGGTTAACCTCGTGGCAAATGTTGAAAAGCTGTGAGCAACAGTGAGTAAAAAACGGAGTAAATGCGGTCTAGCATGACTAGCCTTAAAGTTATTGGAACCTCATACATTCTAGTAATCATTTATATGTTCAATTATATGTTAAATTG
>NW_022682730.1:0-613 GCF_011630105.1 Anneissia japonica | reverse complement strand
AAATTACAAATTAATATTGGAATAAAGTATATAACACTTATAAGCCATTCGTTTAAAGAAAATATGATTTTAAACTTCTGAATGTTAAAAAGGTAAAGGTTTATGTAATGTAAATTAATATTATGTAAGAAAAATAAAATTCGTGTCAAGAAAATAAATTTCGTGTCCTGAAAATAAATTTTATGTAAAGTAAATGAATTTTTATGCAAAGGAAATGAAACCGTGTAAAGCAAATACATTTTATGTAAAAAACAATGTAAAATCATATACATTAAGAAATAAAAATGTATTAAACGAAAAATCTGTGAACAGAAAATAAATTTTATGTAAAGAAAATAATTTCTATGTTCAATTTGATAACTGAAACATAGAAATTAGTGTATTAATAAAATGTAGATGTGTATAAGAGACAGTTATTATTCTGAATATATAATTGAATACCGTGATTTGTTTAACCAAAGGTTAGTAAAGCAATAGTAAGTCTATAATATGGACCAAGTGTAGCTAATTATTATGTAGAATATATAATCAGGTACATTGATTTGTCTTACAAAAGGGTGTGAAGCTATAGTTAAATGCAAGGTAACAAGTGCTTGCATAATAACTATTGCTT
>NW_022682729.1:0-1196 GCF_011630105.1 Anneissia japonica | reverse complement strand
TAATAATAACAGTGCTCAAATAGAAACATGATGTTAGAATTCTATCAAGCATAGCCCTTCAACGAAAAGTTCCTTTTTAATTCAGTTGTATAAACAAACTTACACTTTTTTTTCAAACATGGCTCTTGAACATGCGTCTTTGAGTAGGGCCTGCCCTTCACTTACCTAAACATCTTTACTTAACAACCATCAACCAACACGTGGGGTTGGTGTTCGAGCTCTAGCTAAATTTGACAAACTTTTATCATAGATTTGCTTAACTGTTTGAGTAGATTCCGAAATCTATAAGGTGAGTTTGAAGTATTACAGTACATAGGCCTCTAATAGAACAATGCCTTTGGACAACAACGTGAACTATGAGAATCGTGCATTTAAAGGGAAATGGATCATATCAACTACTGTGCGTTATATTTTCAAAATCATGTCTGATATGTACATTTTCGAAGAAATCTTATATAAGTAACGTGGCATTACCCATCATGTCTGCTTGGATCACATTGCAAATTCCCACAAACTCTGAATTAAGGATGAATGAAATGAAGAGATCGTAATACTTTCTAAATAAAAATAGTTTGTGGGCTTTTTTTATAGAAAAAAATCACAAACACTGCACAACCGAAGAGTTTCTTCGAAATGACAACAGTCGAATAGATTAAATTAATTATAATCAAAAGCATAGAAATTTGCTGGAGCCACATAATAATAATGAAAAAAGACAAACAGAAGAAGGTCGAGTTAAATCAGCCTATTACGAAAATTATTAAACTAATTCTGGTAATCATTTGCACATTGAGCGTAACCACAAACGGTTACCATGGAAACACTGACGAAACATTCTCGTATACTTAAGGTAGTGAAGACATTTATATAGCTCTATTCAATTTAACCAAAATAATAATGTAGGCTCATAATTAAACTAAAATATGTTGCACGTATAACTTCAGTAAATACACACACAATCATACATACAGAAAAGTTATTATATTCAAAACCCATCAATAGTAAAAATACATGATGCCATGATAGAGGCTGTAGTATGAGTAGGCGTAGTATTATTAGCAGTATTGGTAGCAGACTGTAGTCTATACCATTAATCTATATATATATATATATATATATATATATATAATATATCATCAAATGTACATATACAGTGTTAAAATAATATCATATATATCATATATATATAATATATA
>NW_022682728.1:0-1042 GCF_011630105.1 Anneissia japonica | reverse complement strand
TAAAACATGTTTTGTTCCTTTAAATATGTTTACTGTACTGCATAGTCAAAGAATAACATCAAAAGTAGTGACATGTATTTGTATTCCATTATATATTGAAAAAGTCTGATATCAGAAATTGTATTTAATGTGAAATGATAAATTTATATAAAAAAGAATGGTATAATATATATATATATATATATATTCATTATATATATATATATATGTATTGTGTGTTTGTTGGGTGTGTAGGTGTATATATATGTATGTATATATGTGTATATGTATATACAGTATGTATGTGTATATATACATGTGTATATAAGTATATATATATATATATATTTAATTGAATATGCAATAATGTTTTTCTAGTTAAAAGATAGAATAATACTAATGTTGTAATATATAAATATGTATCTCGAGTTGGTAAGACCTTCGCACGTTAAGAAAAAGGTGCTGAGTTCGAGTCCTGGTGGAATCAAGGTTTTCTTTTCATTCTGATCAAGATTTTCCTCTTCTGTTGCATTAAATTTGTACATTATTATTTACAAAATGGGTTTATCCCATTGGTCTATTAAATTAAATAAGTATATAAATTAACATTGTTTTCTATTCTTTGTTTTTTTTATATATATGCGCCTAAATATAATGTCCTGTAGACGTTCAGCCATCATATCTAATTGAAAATTAATTTAAATATTGTTAATCCGTCATAAAATATATATATTATAATTTCAACTGAATATATATATATCTATATATATATAAATTGTCAATAGAAGCAGTGCTTATTGTTATTTGTTTATATAAGGTGTATATATACATGTATATAGGGATATACCTTATTATATGTATATATAATAATATATATAAAGAAATTATTGTATACAGTAAGTTTAATGACAATAAAAGTATATAAAAATTAATTTAAATCATATTAATCTCACTGAAAATTGTACATATATAATTGTACATACTATATATATATATACATATATAAAATAAAGGTGATGCTGTATAGGCAAATATACATACAGTAAATAACGAGTCAGATGGT
>NW_022682727.1:0-1594 GCF_011630105.1 Anneissia japonica | reverse complement strand
TGTTGGTTACGCTTCGCTGCTCAGCATTTTTTGTCATCAATCGAAGATGTCTATACCGCAGCGTGAAAAAGGCGGTAGTGGCTATCGGCACTGCCGCGGTGCTGATTTGGCACTGCCGCAGTGCCAAAAAAAAGCCAATATCAAAAAAGCTGCTGTTTTCTATCGGCACTGCCGCAGTGCCAAAAAGCTGCCGTTTTCTATCGGCACTGCCGCAGTGCCAAAAAGTTGCTGTTTTCTATCGGCACTGCCACAGTGCGAAAAGCTGCTGTTAATTAATCGAATCGATGCTTTTATCGATAGATGACATTGGTATAATTCATAATTTTATTTCACTCAAAACGTAATGAAACTGGTTAGGCAAAAAGGAACATGTCCCTGTACAAGACACCTTCCAGAGAAACAATGATAATGTTAATGGCAAAGACAATAATAATAATAATAATAATAATAATAATAATAATAATAATAATAATAATAATAATAATAATAATAATACAGATAATATTAATAATAATAAATACATAATAATAAAAAGTAAATGATAATAATAATAATGAATGAAGATTAAAATATATCATTGAAGTGAATTCAGTTATTTATTAAAACAAGATTTGGAGGGCCGGACTGTCATGAAGGTGTTATATTAATGATGTTCTAAATATTTGCCTTTATCATATCAATAATTGATTAGGTCTAGCTTAGCCTATATTATTGTTAACATTATATTATATTTGTTTAACAATTAGTTGAAATAATTATTTCTAATTTAATTATTAAATGTATACAATATATATTATATAGGCTTAGGCATATACATAAAACAAAAAATAAACAAATAATAATAATAATAATAATAATAATAATAATAATAATAACAATAATAATAATAATAATAATAATAATAATAATAATAATAATAATAATTTTACGATAGTTTGATTAATGAAATAGTAATAATCAGCTTATTAAATAAAATTACGTCCATGCAAAACCTGCATTTAAATAAAAACATTATCTATTTGATTCTGTTTTAAAAAATAATCTTATAAATTATAAGTTTATTTTCTGCGATAATTTTATCCACATATGCATATTCATGTTTTCAGTGTTAATATGGTTGATAAATAATATATATAAAAAAAAATAAATAATAATATTAATAATAAAGGTGCTCGAATAATGCGTTAGTGAATAATTAATAATACTTCAATAATGCTTCAATAGGCCTATTTACGATAGTGTGATTAATGAGATAATTGTTGATTAATTTATAGAAATATAATAGGTATATATACATATGTTCTTTTATATAATATAATTATATATAAAATATATATATTTATTATATATATTTTATATAATATATATATTTTATATATATATAATATATAATTTAAACGTGGAAAATCGAGGAAAATCTTATCATAATGAAAAAAGAAACTTTGCGTCCAACGGGTTTGGGTCCTGGTGGAGGTAAAGTATTTTTTACTTCATTCTGATCAGATTTTCCTCCTCTGTTACGTTTACGTAATACATAAATTGTTTTAGGCTTATTATTTACGCGATTCATGCGACATGTTGTTTCTGGGTTTTT
>NW_022682726.1:0-609 GCF_011630105.1 Anneissia japonica | reverse complement strand
TTCCTAAATTTTCAATAAAAAGAAGTTATAATCGGGAGCGCATGTTTAGGTGTGGTGTGATGTCAGGAAGTGCATTGGCAGTCCGTAACGAACAGAAGCAACTACTGAATTTCCCGCAAATATTTTTTTTACTGGGAATTGTTCTTCTTGTCTATACCACAGTATAATTAAAAAGAAAATACAAATTGTGTTCACACCTAAAAATCGGGAAAATTACGATGCATAACAAACAAAAAGAATAAGATTGAACTGAAGCACCTACCCTGGCATCCCAAGACTGAACCATTGTGTACCCAGTGAAGCTTATTAAAATAGTATTTAAACATGTGTATTATAACGGTTAGTGCACGTGTTTGAATATTAATATAATATTTAAACATGTTTATTATAACGGTTAATACACATGTTTAAATGTGGTAATGTTTAGGCATGTGTATTTATAGTTATAATACAAAATGAATACCCTGCCGCAAAATGGACGGTTCTAAATCGCCCACGACTCAAGCACATGGGCTTCTCGTTCGTTCGTGACATTGTGCACTGTCCGTGAGAGCGAGTAATCGTCTATAGATCGTATGCAACGAAGATACAGAATATCAGTTATAAAAT
>NW_022682725.1:0-821 GCF_011630105.1 Anneissia japonica | reverse complement strand
AATTTCAAAATTGCTGCCACGCAAATCCTATATTTATCAATATATGGGTTTTTAAACCATTTTAAAGAGAATTAGGCCTATGATATCTAAAATTATATTTCATGGTCAAGGATTTATAACACTTGTGACATGGTCATTAATGTCATAAAAGGTCATTTAAGGTCATTCAATGTATATACCATACCATTACCATCATATTTGACCTGGTCAGATTGCCACAAATTGGTCATTTAAGGTCATTCAAGGTCAAATATTGTATGGTATTACGTAACTCATGTTTTACATTAGAACATTAGAATCATATCCATACTCTCAGAATTCAAATGTTTTACTATGAAATATATATATATATATATAAATATATATATATATAATATATATATATGCATATATATAGTATGTACAATTATGTATGTACAATTTTCAGTGAGATTAATATGCTTTAAATTAATTTTTATATACTTTTATTGTCATTAAACTCACTGTATAATACAAAAATTCTTTATATATATTATTAGATATACAGATAATAAGGTATATCCCTATATACATGTATATATAAACCTATATATAAACAAATAACAATAAGCATTGCTTTTATCATTTACCTATTGACAATGTTTATATATATATATATATATATATATATACATATACATATATATATATATTCAGTTGACATTATAATATATATTTTTTATGACGGATTAACAATATTTAAATTAATTTTCAATTAGCTGACTATGAGGGCTGAACATCTACATGACATCATATTTAGGCGCATATATAGTATAAAAACAAATAATAGAAAATAATTTTAA
>NW_022682724.1:0-626 GCF_011630105.1 Anneissia japonica | reverse complement strand
CAAAACCTCAAATTCAAATTTTCTATAATTTAATATTTGATTCAATACTCAAAGAACAAAATTGAATATTCAAAATGGAAAGGAACCATTTAAAATTGAAAGCGCAAGTCCACATATCTCTTACTTACTTAATCCTCTTCATGCTCATAAGCACATAAGGCAGTAACAAATGATTTCCATTGTCCTCTATCCTTGGCCATCCATGATATTTCATTGATTGTTTTTGACATCTGTTTTCTTTCTTCTTCCACCGTTCGTCTCCATGTCTCCTTCGGCCTTCCTCTTTTTCTTTTCCCCATTGGTTTCCATCTTTCTGCCTGTCTTGGATGACGATCATTTTTCAGTCTAAGCACATGACCCAGCCAGTTCCACCTCCTCTTCCGAATCTCCTCGTTTATATCATTTATTTGGGTTTTTCTCCTAATTTCCATGTTTGTTACCCGATCTGGCCACCTGATGTTTAGGATCCTTCTCAGGCACCTCCCTTCAAAACCTCTTAATCTTGATTCACCTTTTCGATTTGTTCTCCAACTGCCTGCTGCATATAAAAGGACTGACCTAACATTACTTGAATAAATTTTTAGCTTCGTCTTTAACATGATATGTTTTGCTTTCCAAATTTTGTT
>NW_022682723.1:0-755 GCF_011630105.1 Anneissia japonica | reverse complement strand
TAATGAGGACTACGATGATGAATGAGTGATGATGATAAGGAGGATAAGGATGAGGTTGATGATGACAATAAGGATGATGACGGATGAGGATGATTAGTAGGATGAAGGTGATGGTGATGATGTTAACAATGATTGGTGAGGATGGTGATGAGGGTCACGATGATGGATGAGGATCAATGCCATGGCCAGGATTTTCAAACGGTGTGGGACAATATCAGAGCGGACCCACTTTACGTGTAAATTCAAGCAATGTGGAACCATTTTACGCAAAATATTAAATATCTGGACCGATTTTCTTAAATATTACCCATATTTAACTAAATATAAGGTATCTGGATCCATTTCATGCATAAAATTACATAATTTGGACCCTTTTTTAAAAATGTGGACCATTTTTTGTGGACCCATTGGAAAAATGGTGTGGGACTGTCCCAACTGTGCCAATAGCTGGCTATGCCATTGATGGTGATGAGGATGATGGATGTGGATGAATATGATTTATTATGATGATGAAGAAAATGATGAAGAATGAGGAGGATGAAGATTATGAGGTTGATAATAACGACGATAGATGATTGATAAGGACGTGATGAAGATGAGGACGATGACGATGGATGAGTATGATGTGATGATGATAATGGTGATGATTACAACGATTGATGATAGTAAGGATGATTATAATGATTAAACAACAATGAGAATGATGATGACGATGACGAATAGGATGAGGATGATGATGACGGATGATGATAATA
>NW_022682722.1:0-735 GCF_011630105.1 Anneissia japonica | reverse complement strand
TAGTTACCCGTATTTTGAAACTCGAGCGTTGCGGTGTATGGCTGTAATGTACACGATTTTAATTCTTTTTAATATTTGAATAAGATGCTCTACTTGGCCTCTTTTTGGCTACGACAGTTTAATAATTTGTCATTATCAATACTAATTATAATTAATGAAATAATATTCAGTCAGAGGGCTTATTTATGGTAATAATATGTATACTAAGCCTGAAGGTGGCGCTTTCCTACGGCAGCCATCTTGGATGGTACACATACACAACTCTGCATTGCTCCGCCATCTTGTCAGCACTCTAGTTGTTTATTAGCTCTATGATAATTACTGAACAATACATTGTGATGTGGGTCAAAGATCAGTAATTGCATTTATTGTATTTATTTAAGTTTGATAAAATTAAACATCCATAGTCATTAATGCCTTGAAAAGGTTTACTTCAATTTTTGAGAAATGGTCTGATAAAATATAAACAGCCATTATGTACGAGGATATGCAAAATGTCTTTAAAATGTGTCAAAAGTCGAAGGACAAGAATGTTTCGGACACATTGATTCCAAAACAACTACACAATTATAAATTAAGGACTCTATGGCAATGACTTTTGATCCTCGCCTTTTCACATTTTGCCAGATTTTCAAATTATGTTACGAAAGATTTGGCCAACCATACAAACCCTAACTGGGGTAAATATTTATTGTGTAATATAATATAGAATAAATACATTTTTTGGAGTATTTT
>NW_022682721.1:0-828 GCF_011630105.1 Anneissia japonica | reverse complement strand
TTATTAGAATATAAAAAAACAATAATATTCGTAATCATTTTATTATTGAATTTGGATCATAGAAAGGAATTGCTAATAATAATAATAATAATAATAATAATAATAATAATAGGCCTAATTTATATTGGTAATTACATGACTTAAAATATAAATTTATTATTTTACTTTGTAAATAAAATTTTAAAAATAATTGTAATTCTTGTTTAACGTACACATAGAAACAGTCAAATGCGCATTCTAACTAAACAGCAGTTCTATTTCATATACGCATACGCATGCATCCTTCACGCAGTGACGTAACGCCTATGCGCTCTTGTGCGGGGTCCCAGACCCCTAGGGGTCCATAAGGCCTCCTACCCAAAGGGTCCTCGATCTAGCACCTTGAGCCAAAAAGGCTTTGTTGATACATAATAGCATACTAATGTTAATTCATTTTCTTGTTTGTATACTTGGTTAGCCTATACATGGGTTTTTAATCGTTTGTAATTTTAGTATTTATTATTTAATGCGTTTCTTTGGTATTATTGTACATTTATTTTATAGTTTATACATGACTAACATATGAAATTATATATTGAATGTTATTTTAAAAAAATCTGACTCAAAATTGCGTTGAAAGGAACTAAACTGGGTACTTATATCCTTTTGCCAAAGTTTGTCAACATGTCTTGAATGAGAAAACCCACGGCAAAAGGGCATAACTGACATTTTGAGCGCAAAAATCAATATTTATAGAAAAAATGTGTGCTACACTGGAAGAGACATTATTTGTCTCTTTGAATACATTAACCATGAAATCAAATACTAAAACACATTTTCGGACTAAAT
>NW_022682720.1:216-709 GCF_011630105.1 Anneissia japonica | reverse complement strand
ATATATCTTCGAAAGTAAAGATGTTTTTTTGACTTCGACGATAGCAGACAGGGAGAAGAGATGGACCCGCCTTCGAGCAATTACCTGATAATCGGAAGGGACGAATCTTGGGAACGGGAGATCTTTACGTTGGTGAAGAAGAAGAACCCAAATGCGAAGGTGACGTGTCGGCACTACGTTCCCGTCGAATCCGAATTATCAGAGACGGTCGCCGACGACGAATCGAGGGTGGTCGGCTGTCGAGAGGAGACGACGATGCTCGGGTCGAAGAAGGAGGAGCGGTTACACGTTGATTTTTAGATTTTGATAAGATTCGGTCCAGCTTAGCGGTGACCGGAGCGACGTCACTTACACGAAATGTCGCTCCTGTATAGATTTTGATTTGAGTATTAAAGCATAAAAGGCCAAATGATTAACCGGATTTCCATTCACGATGGAGACTGTCAGACTGGAACGGTTTGTAAAGGCTGCGAGCGGTCTGCGTGTGATCGAA
>NW_022682720.1:0-194 GCF_011630105.1 Anneissia japonica | reverse complement strand
GAGTTGGTCTATATGTATCCACTAGAAGAATTGCATTTAGAATTTCAACAGATATCGGAGTCGTGCATCGACCTCGTTGAAAAATTTGTAACGAAAGGAATGGCAGAAGTCGATGTCGCCGGTTGGCATTGTTCCACGAACGTAACCGACGACGAATTCGATGCGATGCTTTGCACCGATCTAACGATGGCCGA
>NW_022682719.1:0-1260 GCF_011630105.1 Anneissia japonica | reverse complement strand
CAAACCCGTGATTCATCAAATTGTTAGACTACGATTAAAATTTGTGGCGAAATAAATATAAAACCGGCTGGCATGGGAAAGACTCTGCTGTTGCTGTTAATATTGCTATAATCGTTGTTATTGTTCTATATTTCTTGCTGTTGTTTTGTGGTTGTGATATTTACAGTATAGTAATTTGAAGGAAATAGACGAATTACACGTCAATAAAACCAAAAAGAAGAGGACTGCAAGTAGGGTTGATTGTCGTTGAAATCAAATGATGCCTTAAACTGTACTTAAACATATACCGTAGAACCTCGAACCCTGATGTTGGTGGTTTGTTTGTTGTTTTTTTTTTTGTTTTTTTTTTTTTGTTTTTTTTTTTTGTTTTGTTTTTTTTTTTGTTTTTAACTGATTATTCCAGGGGACAAGGAGTAGGGCTAATATGCGTGCGGTGATGGTAAAATCGAATGATGCTTTATGAAAAACTAATAATTTACATTAACAAAAAAACATGAGAGGTGATCCGGTTGCATTAACTTAGCATCATCACCCACAATGTATTCTTAAACCATGCTTTAAATTATACTCTAAGTTTCATCATCCTTTAAGTGTGATCGATGAGACAATGATACGAATTCTTGTTGCCAGGGGACGCATCATAGCGCGTTCTCACGACGCTAGAGGGCATGTTTCCTTAGTAACCAATTATCGAGTAAAATTTAGCCGGAGGGATAAAATGACAAATACTTTGAAACGACTGTCATCTAGGGATCTAAAGCTGATAGGCCAAAGGTAAAGATAAAAACCTGTTGATATGCTAAACTGCCACTCAACTAAAGCGTACACTTTTGAACTTGAGAATAAGAAAATAATAGAGACATTATATCATTCTAAACATCTAAGTATCCAAACCGTATAATGCTTGATTTTGTAAAGAATTGCGACTGGAGGATTTAACCGCCTAGACAATAATGATTGCGACAGCGTCAATCATAAAGATTTGAAGAGATTATTGTAAAATATATTACTGAAGGTCCGAAGTTATTCGACTAAATAAATCCACCTAAGTTCAATGAGATGAAAGAAACCTCCATCTCCCAATTCTATTGAATGTAATACTGATATAGGCCTACTGTTATATAGGCTATATATACACATACATATGTATATATACATATATATGCCTATATTTAATATGTACTATATGCGTACATATATATATATATGTACGCATATATATATATATCATTTACTGTTATCTAGACTAACATGGATACT
>NW_022682718.1:0-1434 GCF_011630105.1 Anneissia japonica | reverse complement strand
AAGGGGAACAGCATAATGTGTGTATAAAGAGTTGGAGAAGCTGCCGGCTTTCAAAAAAAAAAATTAAAAAAAATATGCATGTGAAGTGCCATTTCCAGCCATCTAAAGTGCCATATTCATAAATGTTCTTACCTCAGCCCCAACCATCGTGGGTCTGAGGTGGTATAGACTCTCCAACTGTGAAAGTCCCTCCCTGGCCTCAATTTTCTTGATCCATATTATATAATTTATTCGTCGTTAAAAACATTTAGAATGAAAATGCACATGTAAAATCCCACGATGGAATTGGTGACCGGTACCCAAAAAGGGCCCCCAGTTTCAGAAATACACCGGGCCCCCGGCCCCGTCATTACGCCACTGTGAAGTTCGTGTGGAAAAATACTAAATAAAGTACAATATTTTGAAATACTTTGGTGTTTTCGACAAATTTTTTACTCTTTATACAAGAATTTGTTTGATATTGGAGAGAAAACGTTATATTTACATACCAGACCGAGGAAGGCCTGGAGAACATAGTCATAATCAAAGCAAACACATCGTAAACTATATGTTCTCACTTAATAAGAATTACATATATCGAATACCAATGCATGGATGGATGATGTTTTATGAATAGTCGTCTTCTAGTATAGTGAGGACCTATTAAATACTATTTTTCTTATAAACTCACAGCAGGCTTTTTCTTTTATCAACATTCAAAATATTATTGTGACTTAAAGTAAACTTTTAAAAAAAACAACATTACATAGCATATTTTCCAATAATGTTATTCTTATGAAGTCTTGCCTTTATATTTCGTTGAAAAACGGATATAATTATTTGACTTTATGCACTGTTTTCCCAAAGTATTAGTTCTGGAAGTGATCAACAAATTGTTTATTTAATGTTATTTAGATAGTTAATTCTATTAAACAATGTATGCACAAATAACTTTGGAAGGCAATTACTCAAAATCATGTTTATCTTGACTCTAAGAGTGGTGTAATTTCACTTTCCAATAACTTAGGCTTGAAATGTCCAATTTCAATGAATGACCCCTCATTTTAAAGATCACATACTCAGGTATCTGAAAATACTAATAACTTGAATTTCAATTTTTGCTACAACTTAGCCATTTTGCCACAACGTGCCTCTATTAAGAATAGAAAGAACTGTTATATTATTATATACTCTTTGGTAGTAGGCCTACCTAGCATGCAACTTTACATTAGGTAGTTGCTAAATACAACGGGTTCAGCCGAGGGGGCGTGGCTTGTATATGGTGACGTCAAGTATAATTAAGCCATCTACCAAAAAACATCACACTACACTGTGTGACCAATGTGAATTTAGCAAGGCGAGCAGGCTAGGGCTTAGATTATGTTTTCTCTGTGCTGCTGCTACGAGCGGGTGAGGGACGATCGAGTCCATTTTCAGACAATTGGCCTAGTAGTA
>NW_022682717.1:0-629 GCF_011630105.1 Anneissia japonica | reverse complement strand
TCATCAGAGCAAAAGTGTTGATACAGGAGATGTGGGCTGCTGGAATTGATTGGGATGACAACTTATATGACAATATGGAATTAAGAGTCAACAGATGGTTTGAAGAACTAAATCACATGACTTCCATAAAGGTACCAAGATGTCTACAGGTATACCACAATAAATCATTATCATCTTTAACATTACATGTATTTGTTGATGCATCGCAAGATGCCTACGCTACAGTTATATATTGCAGGAATACCTATGAAGATGGAACTGTATGTGTTGGATTTGTGGCCTCAAAGACACGTGTCGCTCCCTTGACAGCAGTAAGCATCCCACGGTTGGAATTGATGGCGGCTGTAATCGGACTTCGACTAGCATCTACTACCTCAAAAGTGATAGAAATTCCGATGAAGGAAGTAAATTTCTGGTCTGATAGCTCAAATGTTTTATATTGGATCAGAGGCAGGAGTAGACAGTTCAAGCCATTCGTTTCCAACCGAGTAGGTGAGATTCAGGGAATAACAAACCCTAGTCAGTGGAGATATGTACCCACTAAACAAAATCCCGCAGATGTACCAACAAGAGGGTCGAATATTAGAAGTCTCGCTGATAACCAGTTATGGTGGCAGGGCCCAGAATTT
>NW_022682716.1:0-973 GCF_011630105.1 Anneissia japonica | reverse complement strand
ATTTAATGGAAGACATGTTTCGGGTTACCTTCAACCCATCATCAGTTAACAAAAAAAAACACAACCGAAATGAACCAAATACTTTTCATGTAGACTATATATAGGTAATTATTATGCTGAATATTAAATAGATAGACTGATTTGTTTGACCAACTATAGTAAGTCTGAAATCTGGACTAAATGTAGCTAATTATTATTCTAAATATATATAATTGAATACCATGATTTGTTAACAAAAGGTTAGTAAAGCAATAGTAAGTCTGTGATATGGACCAAGTGTAGCTAATTATTATGTAGAATATATAATCAGGTACATTGGTTTGTTTGACAAAAGGTTGTGAAGCTATAGTTAAATGCAAGGTAACAAGTGCTTGCATAATAACTATTGCTTACGTGTATATTTAAATAAGCTTTAAGTTAACGTGTTTAATTTGCAAATTAAGATCAGGATTGTTCCATTTTATGTAAAGGGATTCTTTGATTTCATTGTTATCCAATCCAATATAGAGAAACATTTCTTATCAGACAACCTTTTACATGTACTGTTTGCGTTAAGGTGTTTAAGTACGTGTGAATTTTTTTATCCTTTCCAAGATGTTCACCAATCCTCGTAATTAATCTACGGCCTGTATAGCCTATATAACTGTAATTACATCCAGAACATTTAAATTTATATACTACTGAGGATCGGGATTCATTGGGGATAGTATCTTTAGTACTAAAGAACTGACTGATTTTAGTGGTACTAAATATCACATGTACTTTACAATCAATACAGTATTTTTTGACAAGATCCATGATTCTGCATTTCATGTTGTCAGAAAATATGCCAATATATGGAAGTTTAACAAAAAGTGTTTTAACATTGTCATCGTTGACAGTTTTCTTCGTAATATCAGAGATTGTGGTATCTAGATAGTTTTTAATAGACTTGTCAACAATGTGAATTGGGTAACCATTTCGTAGTAAGATA
>NW_022682715.1:0-1083 GCF_011630105.1 Anneissia japonica | reverse complement strand
TTATTAGTGAACGTATCATTTGCTAATAAGTTTTGTAGAGACGAAAATGGCGTATCATGGCCTTGATCGATGGTTACAAGCGGCTAAAATCTGGTTATAAAAGTTGCTTTTTTTCCTTAAATCCCACTTGTTGTTCGACGCAACATCAAGATATGATCTTTCCAATATATAAAGGACCTATGGTATGAGTTTCGTTGAGGTAGGAGGTCCGTAATTGGGCCAAATTTCCGTAGTAACTACGGACGTTCCGTAGTACTTGGGAACCCTGCACTTTCGATTCCACTCAGTGCATATGACTTTGCGGTGAATTTCAATGACGTCATCTTTGTCTCAGCGTATCAACGTCCCAGTGTATCAGCGTCTCAGTGTATCAGCGTCTCAGTGTATCAGTGTTTATAAGACAACGTTCCTGATAAAGTGCAACTGACCAGACCTAATGCGTATACTACATGCATTATGCCATGGTAACAATTACAATGTTATTATGCATGACAATATTTTGCCTGGTTTGATGAAGATTTTTTTTTCGTATCGTTTTGTTTAGTAAGTTTATTTGTATTTAGGTGCACAGTCACTTGGTATGATGGATGGCATTGATTTAAAAGTGAACTAATTATAGGCCTACAATTTATATCAAAATGTAATAGGCCTACACGCCATCGTGTTGTGACTCAAAATAGTTCTCAATACAGTATTATTATTTTTAAGAGTAAGAAATGTAGATTAGTGCAAGTTATCAGCGTAAGAACCAGGTTTATGTACATAAATAACTAATTAATTACGGTACCCAACTACTAGAAGAATACAATTTGAATGCCGCGGGTTTATGGATAGCATACTTTAACCAGTGGTATGTTTTCATATTATCATCATTATTATTAATATTATTATAATTTTAGTGCTACTGTATTAAAAACTGTCTTAAAGACATAATACATGTTGAAATTAAATAAATGAACAAACTGAGACAGGTAAAATTACTAATTTTTGGTTGGTGTGACATGTATGAATTCGAGCCAAATTAGACCGTGGGTTGAGGATCGAAAACGTTCAATTCTGTGACCCACCAATCCGGGCTACCTG
>NW_022682713.1:0-569 GCF_011630105.1 Anneissia japonica | reverse complement strand
ACGTCCGTGCACACGGTAGTATTAATACAGTGTCAGAAACCCAACTATGTAACCGAAACGTAATTGGTGATCCGCTAGTAGCGGATCACCTCTTGTTATTGTCAGGATCATCATTTTTTTTCTTATTCTTCTTTCTTTCTCCCCTTTTCGGTTCGCACGATATCTCAAAAAATGCCACGAGTTACGCAAAATCGCTCTCAGCGAACATTTGGCTTGGTCTGGAATAGACATGGTAAGCTTTGAATAGTCACAATAAGGTTTTCAAAGTGCGCAGTTATGCGTGAAGTGATCTACGCGCAATTTTGCGTTTTTACATTATCGATCATATCAGCCTAACCAATTGCCATTTCGAAATCGTATTAAGTGAGCATTAACTTCGAATTAATGTTGAATGTACTGCACCCTAATTTCAAATTTTTTTTAAAGTTTCCACTACGCGCGCGCATTTTTGCTAGCGCAACAGGTACGAAAGCTAGACACTATGTTTTTTTCACATAGTTTGAATTCCTGACATTGTTTTCACAAACTTCCATTCTTTTCGGTCATCTTTTGGCTAATATCAATACCGT
>NW_022682712.1:45286-46705 GCF_011630105.1 Anneissia japonica | reverse complement strand
GTAAGAAAATTTATGATTAGGGCATCTCTAGATGGCCGGAAATTACACTCTCGCACTTCAATTTGGATATTATTTTTCTTTCTTTTCCATAAAAATATGAAGGGGGGGGGGGCCCTTGAATCCACCTCTGCTCAAACATTCTTTATCCAGAATAGTCATAATCACAAAAAAATGTACATGAAAAACCAGATCACATCCTAAAAAAAAAACAGCAGTCACTAAGACATACATCAGGAGCCGACAACTCGATGGAGTTTAATGTCATACCCAGGGAAGGGCACAGATCTGTTTTGAATGGCTGGGGCTGAGGTGAGAAAATTTGAGGAAATAGTACCTCTCAAGTTGGCTGGAAATGACACTTTTATATAGTAAAATTTGTCATCATCACATTACCATTATAGTCAAAAATGAAACGCCAACAAATTTCTCATGATCTTTTATCAGGAATCTACTTAATTATCTGGCCTAATTATAGCTTACTAAGCTTTAACTATATATACTATAGTATGATCAACAAATCACAACTTTTTTTTTCGCATTTCGCACAATTTTCTTCACTTTTTATTGCTATTAATATTATTATCAATTATTACTATCATCATTATCATAATTGTTATTATTATTATTATTACTATTAGTAGTAGTATTATTAAACAAACATGATCTTTTATCAGGGATTTTTGACAACCATAGAGATCTTATTCTTATTAATGTGTGTGTGATATACCATAGAAAAAAACAGAAAAAAAAACTTAAAAACATTGTCTTTGAGTATGTACTTTACATAGGGCTACTTCAAAAACGTGATTTCACAACCACCTCAGCCCCACCATGGCTATTTGAGGAAATAATACCTCTCGAGATGGCCGGAAATGACACTTTTATATAGTAAAATTCATCATCATCATATTACCATTATAGTCAAAATGAAACGCCAACAAATTTCTCATGATCTTTTATCAGGGATCTACTTAATCTCCAGGACAACTTAGGCCTAATTATAGCTTACTAATATACTATATTATGATCAACAAATCACAACATTTTTCGCATTTAGCACGATTTTCTTCACTTTTTATTGTTATTAATATTAATATCAATTATGACTATCGTCATCATCATCATTGTTATTATTATTACTATTAGTAGTAGTATTATGAAACAAACATTTAAAGAAACTTGCAAAAGGATAAAAACGAAATTGAACCACAGCATCGCATTTCTATCTTAAAAGACCCGGCCTGAGATTTATGGATTTAAGATTTTTAAAAATCACGCTTAGGCCTATGTGTTCTATTAGGCCTATAACGTGTACTGATGCATATTTACATGTTTAGAAGTATTCATTTTGAGTGATCCCAGGAAAGAATTTGTATTGGCTTAATAATAAGCTTTAAAATTTTAACACTGTGTACAAAG
>NW_022682712.1:20310-44768 GCF_011630105.1 Anneissia japonica | reverse complement strand
ACAAAAATACAACAAAGACCATTTTAAAATCTATATTGAAGACCAAAACGATCGCCTGTCGTCGCAAGACTTAGGCATGTTCCAGCCTTTTTAGCTCATTAAAAAAATATTTTTTTCGTTGTAAAAAACAACCAAATTACCATAGTTTTTCCGATATAACAAGGGGAATTACTATTTCATATCTAATATATGTCGAAGCTTGCGGTACACCACGTAAGTAGTTCTAAAAAGAACTGTTGTTGTTGAGAAAGTCTCGACGTTTCAATTGAGATGCTTCAATCGTCTTCAGGAGAATAATATCTGCAGACACTCCAAACAGGGAAATACTTATATGTTTGGGTAGAGATGCTGGATGGTGGTAAACTGACCAATGGGTGAAAGGCTAAAACACAAGCTGGATGGTGATTGGATGGATAAACTGACCAATGAGAAGACTGCTAGTGAGAGGCTAAAACAAAAGCCATTGTTCACGAAAACAAAACAGAAGGGTGGGAACGCCCAAATAAAGGCATGGTTCCAGGGCGCCTTTGTTTGGGCGTTCCCACTCTTTTGTTTTGTTTTCGTGAACAATGGCTTTTGTTTTAGTCGCAATGATATCTGGGCTCAGATATCAAAAGTATTGCTTGTCGGATATTTTTACTCATTTTTTAAGCATATAATTATTAGTAGTGGATCCATGAAACAAAATACTGTACCATCTGTCTTGGTCCTAGCATGGTTGGGGCTGAGGTTTTGGTGGTGAGTGGGGGAAGATAAACATAGAACATTTACATGACAGATAATGCAGCACAAATGGACAACTGCATCGTACAAATAAGTAGCAATAATATCTGTGTGCAGATATCGAAATTACTGATTGTCCGATATTTTTACTAGTTTTTTTAAAGCATATTGTTTGTGTGGATTCATGAAACAAAATACTATCTACCTTAGCTCTATGGTGGGGGCTGAGGTTTTGGAATTTTATAGGTATGGCTGGAAGTGGCACATAGAGCATGAACATTTACCATGAATGTGAATATTTTCTTTCATTTTTCCCGATCCATTGGATCGATGTTGGCGTTACAAATGTGGTTTGCTACACATGTGAACACACTGATAATGTGGAAGTATGTAGTCTTTGCATTATAGGAAATTCATAATAAAATCTGTAATAAATTTTTTGTCAATGCAGTATTGGTCTTTTACAAGACGTTTCAAAATATGATTTACTACTACTGCTACTCATTAAAGCACATCCCATTACTACACTCTGTAAAATCTGAATGTTTTTGGCAAAACTATTTGCTAAATAAGAAAACAGAATGTTATTGTAAAAAGTTAATATAAAATGTTAATGTAAAAAGAGATCCAATATGTCAAATTTGTACAGTCTGTCAAAAAAAATCAGGAAAATCCTAAAAAATTGAATGGCTCATTAGGGCCAAAGTCATTACTTTCAACAAGAGACAGATCGAAAAATAGTTTTTGTTGATTTACGAAGATTTTACTACAAAAGGTCCTTAAATTGATTAACAGTTAATTTAAGGGAATATGCAATACAGGAAAGTTAATACCATGGGGTATGTGTAAATCACCCTTTATTTGGTGAGGAAATTTTGTTCTCATTCAAACTTTTTGTGATATAATAACTTACTAAAATAGAGGCCTATAGATTTAGCAATTCAGATATGAAATTGAATTTTTAGATTTTCTTTAGGTCATGACAGGTCAATCAAAAAATTGTTATTCAGATCATTTAACATGCTATTTAAAATATATACAGTAGATGAAACTTTTTGAGTAGCTACTCGACTTTATCTAACGGTGGAATTCTGAAATGAAACTGTTACATTTGCAAACTAAAATAGCGTCATCTCTCGTCTCCTTGTATTTGGCCTCATCAACTTACTCAAGCTCAATAATTGTGTTTTTGTATAGCCGTGACCAAAGTGGACCTCGGCTGACTTTAAATTCCTACATTGTACATCTATAAACACATGATGTATATTACGAACCTATTAAATTGACATGTCAAATTGAATCGCTCCACTCCTCGGGATGTTCCATTTTCTATTTTAGGGGTGTCTAATTGTGAAACTAATTCAAAGCATGTTATTCGTGATAATAAATACCTTTGCGTATAAAATTACATTTTAGCCATTTTGATTATACAGTAGTTTGAGAAGCTGCTTATGATGTTGGTATTTAGAATTATAATGTGAAAAAAATATAAGTTACAATGTTCCTAAATGAAATAGACTGTCCGAAATATTTTACAGTGAAGAGAGGTGTACAATTTCACCCATCGTATACATACGCAGCAGTATTCCATTAAAACCTGTGGTGCACGATATCTCGTGAACTTTTGAAGAAAACATTTTCAGAACAGGTATGGCTAGTCTTGAATTGGAAGCAACAGGTACAAAATAATCTTCTCGTGATGTTGTAACGAATAATTCTGTGGAGAGGGAAAGATTTTTAAAAAAAGAGCTTTGGCCATTCAGCGTGAAATTCGTGCCTACGCCACTTCAATGAAGGTGATGCAACGAACATTCATTGGTAAGCGACCTCCGTGTATCAACTTCGAAGATGAAGAACGGAAACAGCTTCCATTGATAAACCGACTTGAGAACGCCAATCGTTTTAATAAAAAAACACCGAAATATCGGCAAAGTAAGGGCTTGTCTTCATCACTACCGCCTGCTGAGAACCAGATATTGCCTACAGATAGATTAAGAAAGCCTCATCTATCTAAGCGATATGCTCGCAATAATCGTTGCATAAATTTAAACCATGATTCAACAACTGTTTATAGTTTACAACCTAAAGCAAAGCAAAGAGGCTTAGCCCAACATCAAGCCAGTCTTGATGACCATCAACACTGTTTACCTACGAGAAAATTTGAAATAAATGGGAATCTTAACGAACCAATGGTTATTGTTAATGCCCCTTTGACTTTAAGCAAACCAACAGAAACAAACATTCATTCTCGTTCAGATTCCCAGGCGTTATTAAGAGCCCATATTGAACAAGAGCATCCTCTCATAGGCAAGCACGGACGGTCTCAAGGACATGTTACAGACGGGCTGCGTCATGATAGTCTATCACAGATTGAATTCAATGAGGCATTGTTTTATCCGAACGATTTTGAGAAACCACAAATCGTCGCAGAAGAAGAGGAAAACATGAAAGAAACGCAACGAAAGATTAAAGACTTTCTTGATAGAACATGTGCATAATCTGTCTGTTCCGATACAGAAACGTCAAACTTTTGGAGCACAGAAGACGAAAAGAAAAGGAAAGTAAGTCGTGTTTACTCGCTAAACACTCCTTATCGGTCAAAGCATGTTCGACAAGAAGCAGTGTTTTAGGAATCCATCATGAACCAAAGGCGAAGAAAAAACTAGGCCTGCAGCTTCCACCGATGATCTTGCCTCCTATTCACACAAGTTGCATATATAAGCCAAAAGCAAGGGTGTGGTCGGTAATGAAATCGGCTACAGGTAGCCCAGGACCAACGACAACAGGAGGCAGCATGTTGAGTGATGAGGACTGGGAAGATCTGAAGAGATGTAGATATTTAAGAATAGTAGAGGAAGTGAGAACAGAGGATGACATTGATAATGTTTTTGGGACCAACGCGATAGAAAGAAATATAATAAATTGAAGATATAAACTGTGAGGGTAGTACAGTACAGGACATCTACCCAGGGGTGGCGCCAGCGGGGTGGCCACGAGGAGGGCTGGACCCTTCCGCCGAAGGGAAAAGCACAATTTGTCGGGGAGAAAAAAAAAATGTATTTTCTAGCATTAGTACACTCTAAAATCGATTAAATAAGCCTTTGAACCTCTAAATTGTCAACATTTTCGGAGCTACGCCCCCTGACCACATTCGTAACACTTTGAATTGAAGCTCGACCACGCCCACTTTGCTTTCGTCTGGGAAATCTGACCCTTCGTCGGGGACCTCGACCCCTTCGTCGGGCAAATCCTCGCGCCACCCCTGCATCTACCTCAATATAAACTAGTCATATTGTGTGTGATTGCGTTGAGGTTGCGTGTATCGGATATTCACTTTCTATGAGTATATCTTTATTTGCTGGCATACATTGTAGTCCTCACCACGGATTTTTTTTTTTTGCTTTCCCCGATTTTGTTTTGTAGACAGTTCAACATCGATTAGTGTTGTTTAATTTTTTGTATACCGGTACTGTTATATTTGAATATTCATATTTATATTCCTTCATCTAGCTGAAAGTGATTAAAACAACGTATATATCACATCAAGATCGCACTGATATCCCTCTATTTTATTATTATCTGAATTGTACATGGTTAAACTTCTTCATTGGGCAATGTAGTGGTCATATTGGCTGGATAAATATTGCAAAGGGGTCTGAAAGGTTTCGGTGAAGGCCAGGGTGCCACCAGGCCCGGGGGGAAATGCTTAAAGAAGCCCTTGTACAAGTCTAGGGCTCCGCTTCCCAAAGTTTTTCTTTCCAAAACTATCCGCGACCCATCTAATAATTTGATAGTAAATTGTAGGCTCTACATCGATCTTTAGAAGATCCCCAAAATTGATGCTTTATATGTTTTTAAAATGACTTGACATTAGTGTTACAGCAATTTTTGTTTACTATGATTGTCCTTTTCTGCTTGCCAAAGTGATAAAGTGAGAGAAAACTGTTAATATTTGAGACGAAAATATTGTCAATCTTTAAAATGTGTAAGTGATGAAAACTTAATTTTAGCCCTGTGGTTACCACAGTATTGTATCAACCAAAATACATGGGCGAGAGCGGGCTTTTTAGCTGTTGCTGTTTATTTGCAATAGTTACACATTTGAAATTTATTTGGATAATGCTATTCTTGGTCACCTTACAGCATTTCTGTTTTAAGTATATTTCTATAAATTGTTTTTAAACAATATAAAGCTAAGATTTCAGGCCCGTATAGGGGGGGGGGGGGTGCAGAGGGTGCGGACGCACCCGCCCCCAAAATTCCAAAAGGTCCACTTTTTAAAACCTATGATTTCACAAAATCGTTCCTAATTATCACAAAATGCTATGGCATGCATTGCATTATATATTTGCCAGCTATCTAACTGTTGATTTTTTATAATGTGGTATGAAATTTGTTAGAAATTGATCGTCTCCGGTGATTGCAGATTGATCTATATAATATGAAGAATGTTATCTATAGGCCTGCAGATGTACAGGACCTAATAACGTTACTTTTTCAGGTCCCACAAACACCCAAATTAATGAAAATTTAAATGAAATATTCATGAATTATCATGTGTTTGAGAAATCTACTATGTAAGCCCCTCAAAATGCTACTTTGTCGCTTTTCTCACAAACCCCTCCAGGCCTCTGCCCCTGGACCACCAAATTTCAAAAAGTCCACTTTTTAAGACCTATTATTTCACTAAAATCGTTCCTAATTTTCGCGAAATGCTGTAGTATGCATTACATTTGTTTGCCCGCTCTTCTACCCGTTGATTTTTAATAATGTGCTACGAAATCTGTTGGAAATTATCAGCTCCAGTGATTGTAGGCCTACAGATGTAAAAGACATAAAAAATTATAACTTCACAGTGGTGGATTCAAGGGGGAGATCCCCCTAAAATTATGAAAGAAATGGAGAAAAAAGAAAAATCATAAAGTTTGTCTGAGAGTGGTATTGCCTATTTGTCTGTGCAAGTTTCTCCCTTCACCCCACCTTCTTCTGCTGCTTTATTCTAGGTCCCTGACAATACTCAAATGAAAGAAATTTAAATAGGATATTACAAATTTTGGATTTTAGAAATCCATTAAAAAAGCCCCTCAAAATGCTAATTTGTCAGAGCTTCCAGAAAATTCGCCCCACCCTCGCTGTGATCCCTAGGCAGTCGCCTATCTTAAGGTCCAATTCGGTTGCAAAACGCACCTCCCCATCGAAAATCCTGCATATGGGCCTGGATTTACTCAATGGTAAACGGCAACAGAACAATAGGCCCTAATAGAAATCATACGAATTTTAGGATATTCGTTTTGGGCACTAATGAAGTATTCTAAGTGTTGTCCTAAAATACTCTTTTCAAGTCGTCAGCACAGATCCTGGTTAAACTTTAAATCAACTGTAAATGTGCACATACTGTACATAAATTGAATTGTTTTTTGCAAACCTGCTGCGACGTAACGTACGAGTTTGGGGAGCGTGAGTCTGGGGAATAACAATATCACGACCTATATGCACTGCGATCAGTACTGTATACGACCATAGAGAAAATAAAACAGATACGACCGACACCGACCAGTGTGGGAGCTGCTATGAGCGTGTAGAAGAGAGGGTCGTCGATGATCGCCGAGTTTTCAACATGTTGAAAGAAATATAGTGGTCGGCACTGGTCGCCTACTTCCGGTCAGATACGACCGTAGGTCGGTACGGTCGCATTGTTAGGTCGCGATAATGCGAGACAGGCTTTAAGCCGGACACTCACTGCGTCGTACGACCGTCGCACGACGAATCCACATTTGCTTCCGGCGAGCGATAGGCGACGCAACGCCGTCTGCTGATTGGATTAAAAAGACGCCCCATCTAAATAGACCCTGCACTGTTAGTGTCACAAATGACTGGCGCACCCATCAGCACTGGCATCTTCCCATGTCTTTGGACAATGTGCTTTAGCTATATATAATTGAATGTTTTGTGCATAAAGATGTATATAGTCTGTGTGATGTGAGCCGCATAATAAAGACGGGTACATCGGACGTTATTAGTTGTGAAGAGAAAATCCATAGTAAAATTGATGATGACTGTATGGAAATTGGTCGCATGAGTAGCAAATCAACACCATAGGGCCATAGAAAGAATACCATTTCGTCGATGTATCGGTTATTAAATAGTATTGTTGAATTTTTAATTACTTTTAATTGTTATAAATACAGTACTGTACAATAAAATATTGGCATTGGAAGGCACTGTCTTTGTTCGCTATATTTTCTTTGATTTGAAAATAGTGCTTGTTAAATTTAAAATTGTTCACAGGGGCGGATCCAGAGATGTTCAAAAGGGGGTGGGGGCGAAAGTGTGGCCGATCGAGATAACACTATACTCTAGGGGGTCCGGAGCATGCCCCCGCGAAATTGTTGTGTTCTAGATCCCCGAACATAACCTATGAGGCATTTTGGCGATCAATATTTTCTTTTTCTTTCGTTCTTCCTTCTTTTTTTCCTCTCAAAAAGGGGAGGGGACGGGGCCGGCCCGCGTCCCCTAAATCCGCTCCTGGTTCATGACGTTAGTATGAGTGACAGCTCGGTAGCTATCAGTAGGTCATCAAAGAAGTACGACATGCACCAACAATGCCTTCAGAATACGTGAACACCATCCATTGTGACAAGATGTATAGAGTGACAAGAGGGTAGGAAATCAATAGAGCTGAGTTTCCGGAGAACATGACTAGTAGGCCTATTGACAAAAGTGAGGGTGTACAATGACTATGCTAGGAGAGGTGTGGGGGGAGGGGGGAGATGATATATGATATAATCGATATATTGGCCAAGTCATAGGTTTCAACAGGTTGTACTTTATTTTCAAGTTGGGGAAATCCCTGACAATCCAAAACGCAAGCTCATTGGTTCGCCTAAAAGTTGAATATTCAAGAGTAAGAACAAGTAGCCAATCATCGTCCGGTTGTTTTTACGACGCATAATCTTGTACATGGGAAATTCCAGATTCCAGCAGGGAGGGGAAATTGCGAATTGCGTACCTAAACTCTAAAAAAAAAGGTTTTGTTTTATCGTAAAATCTTTCTTTATGGTAAAAAAGCTATGCCTGTCAGGTAAGATTTCTTTCTCATTTGCCAGTACTGTATAACTTTTAATCAAATACGATGATATGCAGCGATCCAGGCGTTCGTAAAAGATTGTAGGCCTATCCTTCCTACTACTACTACTAGCTAGGCTAGGCCTATTCTACTAGGCCTAGCTAGTATACTATTACAGTAGTCCTATCCATTAAGATCCTATACCTCCATGTACTAACTACTACTATAACTATGGTGTAGCCTAGGCTAGGCCAATTTATATTATGAACGATTCTAAAAGGCAGCTTACGTAGACTAAGCAAAGCTATCTTAAAAAATAATCATTACACAGGCTTTTAATACCTCTGAATATCACTGTCTGCCTGTTTTTTTTTATATAAAAGGAATCACATTGATCCTATATCCTATAGAGGGTATGGCTGACAGTAGTTTCTTTATGGCTAGCCTACCTGAAGTGTTTTTATCTATCTATCTTGAATTAGCTATGGCCTAGATACGCTTTTAGTCAAATGGCAATAAACCAAAACGGCAATAAGAGAAGTAAAACTTATTTCCAATGTGGTCCTACATAAAACCAGTTAGAACCATGAAAATGAACTACCCATTAAATACATTAAAAATTTATATAGGGCCTATATAAAAAAAAACATTAATTAATAATAGTAATAGGCCTAGGAATAACACTATAATAATAACATACAAATTTAATTAAAAAGATTGGGGGAAACAATTTAAAATCAGTAAATATTTAATAAAACTTTAAAATAAAGACAAAATGACACTAAAACAACTTATGTCATAAAAGTAAAAAACAGGAAAATAATAATAATTGGCTTAATAACAATATAACAACATAAAAATTCAGTAATAAAAGGATTGAGAAAACACAATTGAAATTGCTTCTTATCAATTACGGAAATTAATATCAATGGATGATGATACCAGTAGAACATCAGTTCCATATACTCGGGATATCAAAGGCATTGTCTTGGTCAGTCAGGAAAATACGGTACAAGTGATTCACACACCAATCTTTAGTATAACACAGACTTTATTTGGTATAGTGTGAAGACAGTATAGCTGACTGTCAAAAAATGCGCACAAATTCTAACTAACTAAATTACGGATCCTGTTAATTATACACTCCCTAATAATTCTATTCTACAATTATTCTAATTGGTTGATTCTAAGCTTGATCACCCAGTGATTTTGTAATGGGAATTTTCCCACTAAAGTACCATCCTTCACCTAATGATGACAAGTAAGATCCTGGGCCTTACCACAGTGGTTACCACAATTTCTCCTACTGTACCTCACCCACCCTAGGGTTCACTGATCAAGCAGACCTAGAACCCCTATTCCTTTCCCAAATTATATTTATAAGTATTAAAAGAAAAAAAAAAGTATTAAATTAATAATAGGAAACATTATATTAATAATGTGTAATGAAGTGTTGGACTTCATTACAACAATATAAAAGCAGTAAACATTCAAATAAATAAAAACTTTAAAATGCAGACAAAATAAGGCGTCTAAACAATTCATCATGGATGTGTAAAGAATTAAAAAAAATACCTGCTCTTGGCATTTATTTTGCTCCTTTACCGTTTTGGTTATTGCCGTTTTGGCCATTGCCATTTTGGTTTATTGAGGTTTTGACCTGCTACCCTAGATAATATATCATTATAGGCTTATGTATCCAGGGCTTGGCCTAGGACTAGCCTAGGTTATGCTACTTTACTCTAAAATTATACCTCAATTTCATTAAAACTGGTCCTGAGCATTTTGCAGACTGTGGTCCATTTTTAAAGTGCTCAATGCTGCTGGCTTGAGAGACTAAGTTAAGAAAATTTTATTAAGGTGAAAATAAAGGACTAAAATTCACCAGAATTTATTTTTCAAAAAATAAAAAAACATTATGTTAAATCCATGGGATCATATTGTAAGTTTTTTTTTTTGTTTTTTTAAAATAAAATAGGCACATTTTTATGGATACATTATATTTATTGCATAGCCAAATATACTTTTCATATGAATATTAATAAAATGTTATCGCAATTCAAGAAAATAAATGATTGATGTTTAAATGTGTGTTCAAAAAAGAATCAAAATACAGAACAAAAACTTGGCATGTTAATGACAATGACATATCGAAAGTTTTTATGATAGGCATAGATTTATGGATAGGCCTACATTTTATTTATTTCTTAGCCTATAATAATACTTTTAATTAAAAAATCTTTAATTTCCAACTCCCAGGACAAACCTGGCTTACTTTTTATAATTTTTTGTATTATAGTGAAAATTGTATTTTTGTTTGTTTTGTTGTTTATATGTAAAATGTTGTTTATATGTAAGTGGAATATATTCGCTATAATTTGATATAGCATCATATAACAATGGACTTTGTGGAAGAGCGATGTACTAAAGGCCTCCCAGCAGTTAACGGAGTGATTGTGAAGGGTTTTCAGGTTTTCGAAGAAGATGAGCAAACAGTCAGGGGCATCATTGAGTCTTTTCAACAAGCCTCAGCAGATTACAAGGTGTGTGGTATCATTTATCCAGTTGGAACAAAGAAGTATCGTGCTGTAGTACAACTCAGCAATGCTACTGGTAAGCATAATTTGTGGGAGAAAAGTTTTATACATTGGAACATCAAATAATTAGCAAGAAAAGAATAATATTGTGTAAATCAGGCAGTGGCATATATAGGTGGTACTCTCCCCCTCCCAAAATACTTGTTTCTCCCCCGCAATAAAAATCATGTTCATGTAGTTAAAAATCACCTCAAATTACCTTATTTTTTTAGCTTGTTTCTCTTTAACTAATCATCGAGCCCCAATTCACCTTCATGACCCCCCCCCCCCATCAGCTCCACAATTTTAAGACTTCTAGATACGCCACTGAAATCAGGGTGGGTTGGGAACTATCGGCCTATGTTCTAGGATTTCTTGCCAACCATCAATTACCCCATGCATTTTGGTTGGCTAATGACTAAGATGTCAAATTAAAGAATTCAAGCTTGAAAAGTGTATATTTTTTCAAACTTCATACCAGCAAGGAAAAAAACAGACTAGCCTAGAAAGTAGTATTAATTATTTTTAAGCATTATTCAATTCATAGAAAAATTAAGAATTAAAACATTGACTGAAAAAGATAAACATTTAGACTTGGATTGGATTGGATTTATTCGGTGTAACAACCAAGGATAGCCCATGAAAGTCTAGAAGATCCAGTGGGATCCTTCTGGTGGTGATTAGGCAGTACACCTTGAGACAATCCCCTACTCTTTTCCGAAGAGTGTACTGCGTTCTGTTACATGCACATGGCCATAAATGCACACAGGACCAAAGACGGTGCGCTATTGTAACTTGTATTTCAGCCCTCCAGCTGAAACACAAGGAGAGGTAGCAATGGGAATTGAACTGGGGACCTATAGATCTCCACGGTTCAGGGCACACACAGTGGCTACCACCAGATTAGCCGACTGAGCTAAGCTGCTCTCTGCCTTTAATCTGTATGAGTAGGGTATAGCTGAGGAATAGGCCATGAAATACAGTAGATCCCCTATTTAGGGGACATCTTCTGTGACCAGTGGTGGTGCCAGAGGGGGCTGGGGGGCTATAGCGTTCCCCCCCCCCCTTTCACTTAATTAGCTGGTTACATTGCATACTCTTTGTTTCTTGTTTCATTCAAAATGTTTTGAAAGTTGATGTCAACATTAAAAAGCACAGCCTATATGAAGTCATATTATAGTAACTCGATGCCTATCAAATAATTAATAAAAAATCGCCATAATTCATCAAATATCCGTGGCTTCCATTTATTGCTCAAAAGATGTCAAAATATATAGTTGAATGAATTTTTCTTATTTCGAGACTACAGTAGTTGTAAAAAAAAACTGTTCCCCATTCCCATCGGTATGCACATAATGCATCAAAAGTCACGAAGGTCAACCTTAATTAATTTATTTTTGTAATAAATATTTTAATAGTTGTGGGGCTGGGATGGGTGGACATTCTATTTGCGCAAGACCCTACCTGGAACCCCTCTATTTCGACTTCCTGGACCCGCTACAGTTTGAGTATCATTTCCGGCTACATACAAGGGTAATTATCCATTGGGGAAAAGCGAAGTTTAGGTCGGGGAACCCATATCAAGGATAACCCTCATGATAAATAATCCATTGTGGTCGTGGAAGCAATCTCGACTTCAACTTTGTTCAGAAATCTGTGGCGCGTTCAAGAGCTGTCTCTTATACACATCTTAGCATTGCTGAGTTGTACTACATTTTTTTTTTTTTTTAATGGAGATGTAAGGAAAATTATATTCAAATTTTAAGTCTGACAGTGAGGTGGTATAAATTCTCCATCTGCTGAAGTAGCCAGTGGCAGATTCAAGGGGACCCAGCTAACCGCCCCTACCCATTAAATTATTCAATTAAAAAATGGATATATTAAAATAATTATATTCAAATTTTATGTCTGGAAGTGCAATTTCTGGCCATCTAGAGGTGCCATAATCACAAATTTTGTTTTACAACAAATATGAAATAATATTACAGTAGCTTGATGCCTATAAAATAACTTATAAAATTCACCAAACTAAAATATCCATAGACATACTGACCTTGTAAAATGGCCCCACTTTCAAAAACGTTCCGCCGCCGTGATTGTACTGATACACAAAAAAGGTAATCATAAACACCCAAATAAGTATCACTAACTCCAATTTTTAACTCAAGATTAACTGAATGGGTAGAAAATTTTAATATATTAAACCATGGACCTATTAATAATCTTATTAATAGGTCCATGATTAAACCAAGAACAAGCCGGTTTTCCTAAAGGATTTACTACGGATAATATTTTCATTTTAGAAACCGTAATATTATTGTTTAATGTCTACATTAATAACTTAAGTAAAACTTTAAATCAGACTGAACATAGAGGAAAAATTCAATTAGGCAATACGGTACATTATTTATTCACTTTCTTTATACTGACGATTTAATTCTAGTTAACGATACAATTTATGGATTACAACAATCTTTAAATACACTATTTGATTTTTGTGAAGCCTGGAATTTAACAGTAAATAGTGATAGATTGTGTTTTGTTCATCTGGACAATGGAAAAGAGCTACAGAAGCAATTTGTAACCAAGCTAATAAAGCTCTTTTTGCTTTAAAAAACTTTGTCAATAGAAATTTTAGTTACTACCACCCAATATATGGAATCATATGTTTGATGTAAAAATTTCACAAATATTGAAATGTGGAAGTGAAGTATGGGGCATATCAAATTATATGGATATTGATTAAATTCAGAATAGATTTTGTAAGCATAAGCAAAAATACCGTACTCGCGCGAATAAGCACCCCGTTTGAATAAGCGCCCCTCTCGAATAATCGAATCAATCCTTGGACTGTGGATGTTGGCATGATTTGAGGTGTGGAGTGGAATCACATTCCCTTTAGTCAATATCAAAAATGAGGATATTTGCCTTGGACTGATGAAAGCACCCTGGACAGAGAGTATATTTCCAACCTCCATCTTCTTGCTTGTCTATAGCCTAGTCCTACTCCTTTTCCGACAAGTTGCACCTTTCACATTCTCATCTGAGTTTTCAAGAAAACTTAAATGATCATACCATCCTGCTAATCTCAATCGGCCGATGGCCAACAAGCTAACCACCACCACTAATTTCATCTGCTATTCTGCTGTTATGTAATGCTGTATTCACAACATTCTTGTCATGACAAGACATGCTCTCTGGACGATTATCTTTTCTGCCGCATGCGCACCACCATTCATAATTTGCAGTTTCCGGATGCCCTTATATAATCGTTTTTCATTCAAAATATGCCTCTTGAATTTAATAAGTTCTCGTAAGAACCCCTTGATTTTCATCTATTTCCATAAGCCCCCCCTCAATTTCAACTCTGTTTTCATAAGCGCCCCGTTCGAATAAACGTCCTGTTTGAATAAGCGCCCCTCAAAAAGTGCAAAAAAATATTTTAGCGGTACACCAGATATAGCTGTAACAGCAGAAATGGCAAGATTCTCTCTTTCCGTTACATGTTTAATTAATGTGTTCCGCTATTGGTTACGCTTAATTCAAACAGACCATGATTGTTTTATTTATGAGTGTTATCTTTTTCAATTTAGAAAAGTCAAACGAAATGAATTATGTTGGTTATATTATGTTAAGCAAATTTTATGTTCAATTATTTTTGGTTATGTATGGTTTTCACATCAGGTAGATGATTCTGCTTCTTTTATTTCTGAAAAAAAATAAAGACTTATTGATATAGAAAGACAACATTTCAATGAAAAAGTCAAAACGTATTTCAAGATTGAATCATTTTAAATCCTTTTATAGATACATTTGATTATAGACGTATTCGAACAAAAATTTGAATTGGTATTTTAGACTTCGAAATAGAGAGAGGCAGATGGAATATGATGAGCAAAAACAATAGAATATGTAAATTATGCTCAAATCAATGCATACAAGATGAATTTCATTTTACTTTAATATGTTTATATTATAATGATATTAGGAAAAACTTAATTCCATCTTTCTTTTATATAAATCTAACACAGAAGTTCCATCTTTTAATACAAAGTCTCAATGTTTCAATGATTTTGCTAGAATAATCTGTACTGTTTTGTATTTTTTTTCTTTTTAAAGCGGCAAAAGCACTAATAGATAATCATATTTTGGAGATTGATGGAAGGCAAAGAAGACTAAAGATTGAACAAATTGAGGTATAGTTGTACTATCATCAAATATATAGGCAGGGCATTGATTTGTTTTATGGTTCAATAAGCTGTTCAAAGTCCCAGTGTTTTTTATTTGTTTTCTTTCCATTTCCAATTTATCAGTTAAGCATGATTTTATCGAAAGTTGTAACAGCAATTATGCTTTAACATGTGATATCTGAATAAATAAATATCCTTACACTATTTGATAAGCGGCCGGGTGGATTAATATGTATTGCTATCAGTGGTGTAATGACTAGTCATGGGGCCTGTTGGTGAGAAAAATCAGGGGTGGGGTTGCTCTTGTGTCAGAATATTTTTGCTCACAAAGACTCTGAGGGTTGGGTAGTCTCCCTGACTATTTAACGCTCTATATTACAGTGATGGATAGTAGTAGGAGGACCTGCTAATTGTTTATTTGTATAATTAATATTTCACTAATTAGGTAATTTAGGCTAGTTACCATGATAACTAAAGTTTAGTAAGTTCGCTTGGTTTAAACCTTGGCAGAAAATGCAAGATGGCAATAAGAATTGTTTTTTGGTACGTGTGAATAAGTCTTATTGATTTCAAACTTGGCAGAATGCAAAATGGTTATAAGACGGAGCATATTGTTTTTTTGTACATGTGTGAATATGCTACTTAATTGGTCATAATTAACATTTCACTAACCAAGTAATTTAGGCTAGTTAACACCAGAACTAAAGTTGGGTGAGTTTGATTGGTTTGGCAGAATGCAAGATGTTAATAAGAAGATTGAGTTTGTTGTTATATGTACATGTCTAATTATGCTAATTGCTCATTTGCATAATTGATATTTCACTAATACAGTTTATAGGCTAGTACCATGATAACTAAAGTTTGGTAAGTCCAATTAGTTTCAAACTTGGCAGTATGTAAGATGGTAATAAGTAGCAGAAATTATTTGTTTTTGGTACATGTGTGAGTATGCTAATTGCTCATTTGGACAATTAATATTTCACTTGTTAGGTAATTTCAAGACTAGTTACCACAATAACTTAAGTTTGGTAAGTCTGATTGGTTTCAAACGTTGCACAATGCAATGTGGTAATAAAAGATAAAGCAACAGTCTTTTGTTTTTGGTATGTGATAATCTGATTACTCATTTGCATAATTGATATTTCATTGTTCAAGAAATTTATGCTATATGTTACGACATGTGAAGATGAGATAACAGAAAGTGTGAGACCGACAACAGTTTTACAAATTTAAACTAACTAAATGTTTATTATATAAATACGAATAATATAAATGAAATAATTCGGTACAAAATACATGAAAATACTTGCTCTGGTTTAGCTACTGTCGCTCAAATTAAATCTTCAGTTCCAAATTAGAATTGTTCAAGTCAGGTTGTGTAAAAGTAAAAATGTTCAAAGCAAAATTGTTCAAAGTCCAACACCATCATGCTCCACACAGGCTGTCCCACAAATTGTCTTTCTCTATTGATCACATCTCGACAACTAACTCATCATCTCTCAAACATCGTTATTTAACAAGTCCTAAGTCATTCACCCCTTTTCATGGTTTTAATCCCTTTCTCAGAAACTACACCCTTCTACATACCTACTCTCTTACACATCCCTATCTCTTCAATCACAATTACTAACCACGATGATTAAAGCACCACAAAACTCACACTTTCACTTCTTGGACATTGAACTTTAAGATGTGTAAATAATTATAATGATGAAACTGACAGTGGTAACACTCCCCCCTTAAAGGAAAGAAAGATTTATGCAATAAATCTTTCTTTGTTTTATACTAAAACAAAAGATAATAATATTGTTGAACATATAGCACAACGTAAAAGGATAATACAGATTATAATTAAAAGCAATCAAGATTCATGTAAAACAAAGTATACATTAGTTAAAACTAAAATATAATAATTAAGCAAAATAAAAATATATATGGTAATATATGAATTCAAAATTAATAGGAAATTACATGCAAATCAAGCAGAATCATAAAACCTTCAAATAGCAAACATATCAATTGTTTGTGGTTCATGATTTAGACTCGAGACAAAACATCGGGGACTAAGTTATCTTTTCCCTTAATGTGCTGAATTATCAGGTCATATTCTTGTAGGATTAAACTCCACCTCATCAAAAGTTGATTATTGTTCTTCATTTTATTTAAAAATGTGAGGGGATTATGATCGCTGAAAACAGTTAGGGGTTTAACAGAAGAAGATACATAAACATCAAAATGCTGGAGTGCTAAAATTAAAGCCAGGCACTCTTTCTCAATCGTGGAGTAATTTTTTTGATAACGATTGAATTTCTTTGAGAAATAGCATACAGGATGGTCAATACCATCGTCGCCTTCCTGTAAAAGTACGCCCCCAGCACCAATATCACTAGTATCGACGGCTAATTTAAAATCAATATCAAAATTTGGTGCTGAAAGAACTGGTGTGCTTTTAAGTACGGCTTTAAGTTTGTCAAAGGCGAGTTGACATTGGTCTGACCAAATAAATTTCACCCTTTTTCTTAGTAAATTAGTTAAAGGGGCAGCAATAACAGAAAAATTGTTACAGAATTTTCTGTAATATCCAGCCATACCAAGAAAGTGCATCAATTGCTTTTTACCATTAGGTGCAGGGAATTCGGAAATAGCCTGGACCTTAGCTTCAACAGGTTTAACCTGCCCCTGCCCAACAACATGTCCCAAAAATGTTACAGAAGCATGGCAGAATTCACTTTTAACTAAATTAACAGTCAAATTTGCTTCTGTGAGCTTGTGGAAAAGGTCCTTGATGGTCTGTAGATGGTCTTCCCAGCTTTTCGTGTATATAATAACATCGTCAATATAAGCGTCGCATCCGTCAATTCCCGCTATAATCATATTGACCATTCGCTGAAATGTAGCAGGCGAATTTTTCATGCCAAATGGCATTACCTTGTACTGGTAGAACCCATGTGGTGTTACAAATGCTGATATTTCTTTCGCTCTGTCAGTTAAAGGTATCTGTCAAAATCCTTTTAACAAGTCAAATTTTGTAACATACCGTGCATTTCCGATTTTGTCGATGCAATCATCAATTCTAGGTAGTGGGTAAGAGTCAGTTTTTGTGACAGTATTTACCTTTCGGTAATCCGTGCACATTCTGTAGGTCTTGTCAGGTTTGGGTACAAGAATACATGGTGAGCTCCACTCACTTCGGCTACTTTCAATAAAGTCATTGTCGAGTAAAAATTTGATTTCATTTTTCATGTATGTTTGTTTAATGGGATTCAACCTGTATGGATGTTGCTTCATAGGCGTGGTATCGCCAACATCAAAATCATGGTATATCAAGTTTGTGCGTGTTGGAACGTCCGAAAATAAATGTTCATATCCACAAATAAGTTGTTTAAGGTCATTTCTCTGTTCTTCATTCAAATGTGAAAGCTTCTGGTCAATATTGTTCATTATATCACAGTTATGCAAATTTGCTAAACCAAAATCAGTTTTATTAATACATTCATCAGTGTCAAGCAATTCCTCAGTATTCAAACATGATGTAGATTGTACCGAACAAAGAGGCCGGGTGATATGTTCATCCCGGTCAATGTATATCCATTTTCTCATTAACTCATACAAGTATATATATACTATACCTGTCTCTTATACAAAGTCATTTACCTTCTTATCTATGGTGTATGGACCATAATACCTGGCTTGTAACGGCTTCCCAGGAATAGGAAGGAGAGCGAGAACTTTGTCACCAATCTCAAAGCTTCGTTCTTCTGCGTTAATATTATATCTGCTCTTCATTTTCATTTGAGCAGCTTGCAGATTAGACCTAGCTACATCACAGGCCTTAAATAATTTATGTTTAAAATCAGATAATAATAGATTCGCTGGATTTTCTTCCACAGAGAGCAAGTTTTCTTTAAGTAGTTTAAGCGGTCCATGAACTGTGTGGCCGAATACAAGTTCAAATGGGCTTATAAACCCAAGGGATTCTTTGACAGATTCCCTTGCTGTGAAAAGCAATAGGTGTATGCCCTCATCCCAATCATTGTTAGTGTCGAAGCAATATGTTCTTATCATATTTTTCAATGTCTGGTGAAATCTTTCTAATGCCCCCTGGCTTTCAGGGTGATAAGCAGAAGATTTAAATTGTGTAATGTTTAATTCATGCATTACTTGTTGAAAAATGTTAGACATAAAATTAGATCCCTGGTCTGACTGTACAGACTTGGGGAGGCCCACCAATGTAAAGAACTTTATCAAAGCTTTCACGATTGTTTTAGTTTTAATATTCCTTAAAGGAATAGCTTCGGGAAATCTAGTCGAAGCGCACATAATGGTTAATATATACTGATTGCCTGCTTTGGTTTTAGGTAATGGACCGACACAGTCTATTTTTATTCTACTGAAAGGTTCATCAAATGCAGGCATAGGTTTAAGATGGGCTTTAGGGATTTTTTGATTTGGTTTTCCAACCATTTGGCATGTATGGCATGATTTACAAAAAGTTGACACATCTTTCTTAAGATTTGGCCAATAAAAATGATTTAGTATTTTGTGATAGGTTTTACTAACACCTAAGTGTCCAGATAAAGACGTTTCATGGGCCATACTAAGTATTTCTGGACGGTATAGTGGTGGAACCATTATTTGATAATTAACAGTCCATTCATCATCAGCTGGGACATCAGCTGTTTCCATTTTCTCATTAATATTCCATGTTTAATAAAATAACAAATAGGGTTATGTGAAGCTTCATCTTCACTAACAGCCCTGTCAAATAAGCGAGAGATTTCAGGATCTCTTTGCTGTTCATCAATAAGCTGTGACTTGGATATTTGATGACATTTGTCATTTAAATCAAAATTAGAAGAATGATCTGATAAATGGCGATTAATATTTTCACCATGCTCTACCTTATTTTCAGGCAGGCTATAATCAAGAGATTTATTAATCTCAGTACTACTAGTACTATCAAGCTGACCTATAAAGGTTTCAGACAAATCTATTATTGACTCTGGGTCAAGATTAAGATCATTCTTAATGGCTTTAATTGCCATAGCCCTGGTAACTACACAAGCAGGGTAAAGGTCAGGCGTGGGACAGCCTGTGTGAAGCATGATGGTGTTGGACTTTGAACAATTTTGCTTTGAACATTTTTACTTTTACACAACCTGAATTGACTTTGGAATTTGGAACTGAAGATTTAATTTGAGTGACAGTAGCTAAACCAGAGCAAGTATTTTCATGTATTTTGTACCGAATTATTTCATTTATATTATTCGTATTTATATAATAAACATTTAGTTAGTTTAAATTTGTAAAACTGTTGTCGGTCTCACACTTTCACTTCTTGGACATTGAACTTTAAGATGTGTAAATAATTATAATGATGAAACTGACAGTGGTAACATATATAACTAAGTGGAGTTGAATAGCTTGGTGGTTAAGATGCTTGCCTTCCAATCCCAGGGTCCTGGGTTCAATTCCTGCCAGTTGCAGGATTTTTTCTCACGACATAAACAACTCCACTCCCTAAAACACATATTGAGATTTAGTTGTAAAAGTTAGTTGTTAGTTGTGTAAAGCATCTTGTTTGTCTTGTGTAAGGGATTGAATAATAATAATAATAATAATAAAGTTTGGTAAGTCTGATTGCTTCTACTTATCAATTCTCAGAGAAAAATCACACCGTGAGGAAGCGTAAAAGGAGCATTTCTAGTTATTCTTTCTTTATCCTAAACTCCCATATACACATCTTTCTGTTGTGGCTTTTAATCAGTTTTAATATACTTTTATTTTGGTATATATGATGTCATAAAAATGCAAATGAAGTATCATAATTTGCTTGAAATGCATTTAAAGCAGAAACATACCTAGAACATTTTACATGAATACTACCTAATTGAGATATTAGATTTCAATCAATCAATCATTATCCAATATTAAGTCAAAATTAATCAGTCAGTGAGATCAGTTAATCAGTCAGTCAATTAGTTAATCAGGTCAATTAACTATATCAATCAAAAACCAGTCGAAACTGACTAATATAAAGTGTTTTATAGCCTCTCTATTATTTGCATGCCCTTTCAGACTGTTGTCATTGGGAAGATATTCTACATTAAAATTGAGCCAGTTGTAGCATGTTTGCTGCCCGATTTGGAAACTATACAGCGTGAAAAGGGAGTTGAGTATGTAGGTCTAGAGCGCTGCTTTGTTTCTCATTCCGAAGAAGACCTTCAAAATGTTATAGAAAGCTTTAGAAAAAAGCTGAGATCTCTCTTAGAACGAGAAAGTGGCAGATCGCAACTGCCAACTGCAGTGCCTAACCATGGGAGCGAGGATCAGAGCGATTATGGGAGTTTCGTTTTTGTCAATAAAGAAGATTCCGCAGATGTCTCCAAACAGAGTGTTGAAGGTGCGTCCTTTGAAAAAGATATCATAGCCTGCTGTGTTGTCATCAGGGGAATAGACAGCAATCAGTGTGACTTGAAAAGTGAAGTTTACAAGTTCTTGCAGAATTTAAAATGTGAGAATGCAATTGTTTACGCTGCAGAAGACCATGCCATTGCTATATTTAAGAATGAAGAAGGTAAGCAACTAAAATTTTCCTTAAATTAAAAATGTTTATATTGTCGAAGTATTTTGAGATAGAGAGAACCTAGATGGTATTAAAACAACTATATTATATGCAATGTCTTTTTCAGATGCCAATGGGTTATTGGCAACAGCTAGTAGCATGGATATTTCACCAATTAACTGTGACAAAGTGAATGTAAGTTTTAAAAAACCTGCTTCTACTGTGGTACTTGGCAGGCATACTCATAATGTAAAATTATGACAGTGTTCTACCAGCAAAAGCTGGATTCTTTTTTTTTGTTAAATATCCCCTATATTCCTTAATGAATTAAACTAATTGAAGGTATATTTCCTTCACATTTTTATCATTAGTTATGTAATATTCTAAAATTTAAATATTACTGACATTGGTAAAGGCATTTTTCTCTTGGTGCAATTCCAATATAGAATAGAACTCCTCAATTATTTGGTAATTTGGGTAAGTTCCATGGAATCTGACTTATATCGGTTCATCCAGGTAAGTATTCACGAAATAGATATATTAGTGACAATTATGTTTTTATTTTTATTTCAAAAGATTCCCAGACTGATGCATGGAGGAAAGTTATTTAGAGTGCAACCAACTTTATATGCACTTTTTCCAGGTATTGCAAAACATGTCCAACAGATGTGGACGGGTAATATGATAATGTTGAATGATGATGAATTCATCATTCCGTTCAATCATGAAAAGTTTCTTAACATATTTACCCAAACCTTTTTAACAATGTTGGATCAAAGTTGCACAAGATTTCCTGAACCACCTTCACAAGTGATTGACATCCAAAGCTCAACAAAGTCAGATGGTGTTTCAGGTGAGTTATTCTTAACATTCTTAGCAAGTTTAAATTGAGGTGATATTGTGGTGTTATTTAAATTTTGAAGGTTGTATGAAATTTCAGGTGATATACATCATGAAACTATTTGGAGCACCAGCATAACACATGACGAAAACATCTCATCTAAGCAAACCCGAGTTAAATAGAATAACTTGGGTTTAAGCACATCCTTTTCAATGTTTACATTAGAAAGAGCTAACCTTGATTATCAGGATTAAGGAGCCTCCTGGAAAGCATCCCTAAACAGATTACTAAGCAGTCCTGTCTTACAAAATAAAAATCAGTAATTTTGTTACTGATTTATATATGTTAACCTATGCAATGTAAAAATAAATAAGGTGCAATGTTTTTAGCAGTTCGAATCACAAGAATACGGACCAGTAGAAGTGAAAATATTTAACCCTTACGCTCCCGATTTTGTTGTGCAGGCAGAAATGCGAATAGCCTCTCTATACAGCCAGTGCCATATTTGCATAAATGTGAATTGCATGGTGAAGCTCTTCAAAAAAAGCCGACCATAGAGTGGCTGCAATAACACTAGCTCAAAGAGTTGTTTACTGATAGGAAAGCCAGTGAATTTGTACTCATTTCGCAGGTATAGAAAGTATACCAAACTGGACGGTCACTCATGTTTCACTTTATAAACCTTCTGACGCCTGGATTTGGAGTCTAGTATATTATTTCCATAGAGCTATTAAACAACTAGAGTGCTGACAAGATGGCGGAGCAATGCAGAGTTGTGTATGTGTACCATCCAAGATGGCTGCCATAGGAAAGCGCCGCCTTCAGGCTTAGTATACATATTATTACCATAAATAAGCCCTCTGACTGAATATTATTTCATTAATGATAATTAGTTTTGATAATGACAAATTATTAAACTGTTGTAGGCAAAAAGAGGCCAGGTAGAGCATATTATTCAAATATTTAAAACAAATTAAAATCGTGTACATTACACCCATACACCGCAACGCTCGAGTTTCAAACATAGCTGTACTGAACTTTCGGTGTAAATTGAGGGCGCCATTGAAAATGATAGCGCTCAGGCGAAATTTGATTGGCCGAATCTATGGCAGCCATCTTGCATGGTACACACATACAGCTCTGCGTATTTCGAACATCGAATACATTGCTGTTAGCGCTCTAGTATTCTTATTATATCTCTATGATTATTTCCTATTATCTTGAGGAGCCTTTGTTCTTCGTCTAGCGTGCACTCTCTCAGCGTTCATCACGGTGTCGACAGTTTATTATTATTATTATTATGATAATAATAATGATAATAATATTAATAATAATAATAATAATAATAATAATAATAATAATAATAATAATAATATTTTTAATTAGTAACATTAGTTCCTGGAACAAAATTAATGATGTTGACGGTAATAACCGATATGATCATGTTAAGAATCATAATAATAATAATGTAATAATGAAATATAAATAAAAACAAAATTACTAAACAATAATGTTAGCAGGGAGATGTAAACATTTTTTTTATTTTTTTTACATCTCCGTGATGATAGTAGTAGTAGTAGTAATAATAATAAATAAATAATAATAATAATAATAATAATAATAATATTAATATCATTTATGATAGCAATAATAGAGAAGGTTTTTGTTAGAGCTTACAGTTGTATTTCCAAATACCAGTAAAATAATGTATTTAACTACTTTTTTGTACTACTCTATTTATTATAAAATCGCCAAAAAAAGAACAAAAAATATATTAAAATAATTAAGATATAAACTACTTTATCATTGTGTTTGACTATATCAAGTTTGGCTAAAATCAAGCATGTTAAAAGAATGAACAACAATCACAAAATAAATTGAAAACAATGGTGGTATAAAGCAGTTTAGCACTGTGTTTAACTATATCCATTTTGGCTAGAGTTAATGTTAAAGAAAGTATAACAAAGTAATAATTTATTTATTACACTTCATCACTGCAAAAATACAAGAACGATTCAAAAACAAGACAAAAAGCAGCGAAAAGGAGGGGATGAACAGGTGTCAAGCACCACTATCTACATCCCCCCTTGAACAGATTACAGAACCACACAAAATATACAAGAGAACAGGCGAAAATACAGAACATTAAAATAGTAAAATAGTAAATATACAAATTTAAACATACAGTACAAAATATAGCTTAAATAATAATAATAATAATATAATAATAATAAATAATAATAATAATAATAATAATAATAATAATAATAATAATAATAATAATACTAATAATAATAAAATTAAAATCAATTGTGGTATAAATCAGTTTAGCACTGGGTTTGACTATATCCATTTTGGCTAGAGTTAAACATTAAAAAATGAGCAACAATCACAAAAACCCCCATAAAAAAAATTGTGGTAAAAACCAGTTTAGCACTGTGTTTGACTATATCCATTTTGGCTAGAGTCAAGCATGTTAAAAATGAGTAACAAAATC
>NW_022682712.1:0-19276 GCF_011630105.1 Anneissia japonica | reverse complement strand
CCCCCTGTCGGGCAAATCCTGGCGCCACCCCTGACTATAACATACTTGACTCAAGCCAAAATGGATATAGTCAACACTAAACGTTTATACCAATATTGTTTTAATTGTTTATTTACTTACTTACGTATTTACTCACTTATTTACTTACTTATTTATTTTATTCATTTATTCATGTATTTATTTATTTATGTATTTATTTATTCATTCATTTATTTATTTATTTGTGTTTTTGTTACTTTAAACTGATTCTTTTGATTGAGCTTCCCTAGCTTCTGGAAAAAGTCTATGACGTAGCGCCACCACATGGTCTGTTATAATAGACTCATCGGTTCCAGGCATTTTTTACATTTGATTTGTGTAATAATAAAAAATAATAATTTCTAAATAAAAAACGAAAGTAAACATTTTTTTTTACATCAATTTACATTTTTGAATATTTTTAATCTGTGTTTTGATGCAAACATAATCAATAACATATCTGTGATTGGTAAAACATGTATTTAATATAGTAGGGTCAACCATGAGTGACCGACCTGTTTGGTATAACTTAAATACCTCCATTTCGATGTAAAATTTCGGCTGGGTTGGTTTGTTAGAAGTTTGAGTATTTGCAAGTTGGAAATATGATTTTTTGAAATGCTGAGAAACTGTATCCATTTGTAGTTGTTACAGATAATAAAGATACTTGTAAATTGTCATAGAGAACGATGTAGTGGCCTAGCTAGGCCTATACGCTAGGATTGGAAGAAAAGCCTAGGCCTGAGGCCTAGCTAGCCTGTGATGGTTTGTTTAAAAAATTGACGTAGGCCTAGCCTAGACCTCAATAGTATTATTTTTTAAAATTTTCCTCAGCAAGCAATGTGTTTTGATGTGAAGTGAGTAATCGATGTCAAATATAAATGAGAAATTATTAAAAATATTGTATGCCCAACTCCTTCACATGAGAGTTAGAATTGAAACAACTACAAACAAAGTCCTTTGATACATGCATCACTAATTTTCACACATTGGCAAAGTTAATTAGTGATTACAGCACCCTGCTGTTTAATGTTTATTTTAACCCTGATAGTAGATGGTAGGCCCGTTCATATCCAACTATGGCGAGATAATTTTAGTGGATGAGCTAGAAGATCTCGCCATAAGTTTGAGTATGACTGCTCAAGTATGGCAAGATGAAGGCCACAACTCGACTAAGCCCGTCGAGTAAATTTATGTCGACTAACTTCTTAATCCAGTCTAAAGCCAGTAAACAATTAAACAGCGGGTGGCCACAGGTCACGAATACACCAATCAAATTGAAGCAAAGTGACCTTCCATGCTTTTTAAGTTACTATCATAAACACCATTCAGAATTGACGAATTCTCCCTGATCTGTGTACTTTAATTTCAACAAGTCTTATTTTGCATATGATGGCCGAAAAGTCGGTAAAGAAACGCCATCTCTGGACGTATGCGCAGGAATGTGATTTAATAGATATCCGGAGGGAGCCAAAAATCGCCGAAAAAGTTGAAGATAAATTGTACCGTCAGAAGGCTGGTGTCCACGAAAGGATAACAGAGAGAATGCGGGACTTAGGCCACAATAGCATAACATCGGCAATTGTTGTGACAAAATTGAAAAATCTAAGAGCATATATTACCACAAGGCTGTGAGAGACGTTTTTATTCGTGGGACGGGCAAGGGGTCGGCCAATGTAATAAGGGATGACCCGAAATCGGCATGCCCACACTACCACACGCTAAACGAAATACTTGGGGGAAAACCCAGTGTAAACCCTCCAGCTGGACTCCTCGGCCAGTCTAATCAACCGCCGAGACCTAGGCCTAGCTTACGCCTATAGTCTCGATCTAGCATAAACTAGTCGCGCGAAAATCAACAGTAATTACCCACCATGCGATTGTACTTCCTGTCTAATGATGTGTTTTCCGAATTTCTGGTAGTCAAAATATCTTGCTCTAACCTTAACGTCGAACACGATTAGTGGATTTAATCCAATTAACTTGGCAAGTAGATCAGCTACTTCATCTGGCTATAATGCCATATGAACCTAGCTAACATGAAAAAACCAATAGGATGTGGACAGTTTATTGACAAAACAATCTAAGGATCTGGAATCAATCTAAAAAAGAGTGTGTGGTACCATACTCCCAGGAGTACCCTACAATGAAGCCTTATAGAGACTTGCCCTTGAATGCTTTTCTAATAGATACCAATTCTTAATGAAAAGGCATTTTATGAAAATGAAAAACAATAACCACATCCTACATTACTGTACTTACTTCCAAAGGCTCCTATCCATAAATAATCTAAGAACGAAACGATCACACACTACTCAGATACTACAGACCAAGAGGTCAAGGAAATTTATGATCAACTTTGCAATTATTAACAAATGGTAATTTAAAAAAAAAAGACTGATGCTTTCTTTTGCTTTCAAACTAGAACACGTTATATCGTCATTGCGGACTTATAAAATCCGCATACGCCTTAAAACTAAAAGAAAATGCATACATTTAGAGTCCGTACTGAGCCCCAAAAATCCGCAATGAAAATATAACGTGTTCTAGGCTAACAACGTGCAATTTACTCTTCAAAATTAAATTTGTCCTCCTTTTTTAATATGTAATTTTGATGATAGCCTTTTATATTATTATTAATGAAATTACACCCTCTAATTTGATTGTAATTTTGATGTTCAGGCTTTTTGATATATATTTTCTCAAACCAAGTTTGTGCAATATTCTCTGTAAATTTTGTTGATGTTTTTTTTTCTCCTCTTGTGTGATTTTCTGTTAAGTTTTCCTTGTTCTCCAAATGATTGTTTTTCATGTTTTTGAATCTCTTTGTGCTTTGTTGCTTTCCCTTTCTTTTTGATTGTTCTCCTTGTCTTGTTTCTTACGTTTTTCCTGGTTTCCTTTTAAATGTTGTTTTTTTTTTCCCTCTTTTATTCCTTTGTGTAATTTTTAGATAGGCATAATTATTCCTTAAATTTTTTTTTGTAGTCAAGCCAAGAATTTTTTTTACGCTTTGTCCAACTTCAATTTCTGAATATTTTTGGAAATTGCAATGAAAGTTTATTCTTATTTTTTGTTATTTGTTATTACAGTACTTAGTTAAAACTCGGTTTAAAATTGTGTGTTAAAAATAATTAATGTTATTAATCTTATAGGAAGAAAGTTAAGCCACATCAACAAAAAAGTGTCTTCTAATGTGGTAGGTGATGAAATACCAGTCAATAAATCTGCTGAAGATGATGTTTCAGAAGAAGTAGAAAGTGGTATGGATCAGCAATGTGAACAACATGGAAATGATGGAAAGGATAAGAATCAGTGTGAAACTGTTCAAGACAATATCAACAAGACATACAATAGTCAAAGCAAGAAAAGAAAAAATAGTGTAACTGAGCAGGAAGGTCAAATGATGAGAGAAGATAGCAATGGAGATAGTGATGACAATTTTAGTAGTGGAAGTGAAAAAGTTAAACGACCCAAGACAGAGAGTGATCCACAAATCCTTGCTGATAAATGCTATAATGCTAAAGATAAGACTAAAAGGGATGAAGAGACTACAGAAAAAAACAAGGATGGCCTGAGAGATAGAGAAGATGTGAATGGCAAGATTGAAGTTGATTATCAAACCAGTAAAAACAAAATTGATGAAAGAGAGAAACAAAAAAATAGTCAAATAGAGGATACTAAGACCAAGGCTCAAACACATGCCCATTATCTTCACACCACTCAAGATGAAATTGAAGAAGTGGAAAACCAAAATGATGGTCAAGTCCAGCAAGAAGGTCTGAATAAGAAAACCAAAAGCAATGAAAATGTACAACATTATAACCAATTTGGAATTATTGAAGAAGAGAAACAGGAGGTTAGCCAGAGCTTACTTACAGATCAAAAAGATGGCACTAATAGTAAGGAGAATGCGCCTACCCATTATGGTCACCATATCAATCAAAGTCAACTTGCTGAAGAGGAAAAACATGATTATGATCAGGTGCTGCATACAAGTCATAGAAATGGCAGAATCGTCAAGGACCAAAGTAATGAGGATCAAATCTGTCCAGGGGAAATGAATGCGGGAAAAAAGCATAGTCTAGCCCACCATACAGATCGGGAAATAGATACAAATGACAAAGACTCAAGAAATGTACCGGGACACTTCAGTCAAGGTAAAGAGAATGCAGATGAAAGACATGTGTATGTTCAAGCCCAGAATACAGATCTGAAAATAGATACAAGAAGCAAGGGCCACAGTAATGTACGAGATCACATCATTCATGGTAAAATGAATGCAGATGAAAAGCATGGTCAAGCCCAGAATACAGATCGGGAAGTAGATACAAGAGGCAAATGTCAAAGTAATGTACAGAAACACACCCGTCAAGGTAAAATTAATGAAGATGAAAAGCATGGTCAAACCCAGAATACAGATCAGGAAGTAGAGGCAAGAGGCAATGGTCAAAGTAATGTACAAGATCACACCAGTCAAGGTAAAATGAATGCAGATGAAAAGCGTAGTCAAGCCCAGAATACAGATCGTGAAGTAGATACAAGAAGCAAGGGAAAAAGTAATGTACAAGATCACACCAGTCAAGGCGAAAGGAATGCAGATAAAAAGCGTAGTCAAGCCCAGAATACAGATCTAGAAGTAGATACAAGAAGCAAGGGAAAAAGTCACACCAGTCAAGGTAAAAGGAATGCAGATGAAAAGCGTAGTCAAGCCCAGAATACAGATCGGGAAGTAGATACAAGAAGCAAGGGAAAAAGTAATGTACAAGATCACACCAGTAAAGGCGAAAGGAATGCAGATAAAAAGCGTAGTCAAGCCCAGAATACAGATCTGGAAGTAGATACAAGAAGCAAGGGAAAAAGTAATGTACAAGATCACACCAGTCAAGGCGAAAGGAATGCAGATAAAAAGCGTAGTCAAGCTCAGAATACAGATCTGGAAGTAGATACAAGAAGCAAGGGAAAAAGTAATGTACAAGATCACACCAGTCAAGGCAAAAGGAATGCAGATGAAAAGCGTAGTCAAGCCCAGAATTCAGATCGGGAAGTAGATACAAGAAGCAAGGGAAAAAGTAATGTCCAAGATCACACCAGTCAAGGCGAAAGGAATGCAGATGAAAAGCGTAGTCAGGCCCAGAATACAGATCTGGAAGTAGATACAAGAAGCAAGGGAAAAAGTAATGTACAAGATCACACCAGTCAAGGTAAAAGGAATGCAGATAAAAAGCATAGTCAAGCTCAGAATGCAGATCTGGAAGTAGATACAAGAAGCAAGGGAAAGAGTAATGTACAGAAACACACCAGTCAAGGTAAAAGGAATGCAGATGAAAAGCGTATTCAAGCCCAGAATACAGATAGGGAAGTATATAATGTACAAGATTACACTAGTCCAGGCAAAATGAATGTACATGAAAAGCATGGTCAAGGCCATCTTACAGATCCGAAAGTAGATACAAGAGGCAAGGGCCAAAGTAATGTACAAGATCACACTAGTCAAGGTAAAATGGATGCAGATGAAAAGCATGGTCAAGCCAAGAATACAGATTGGAAAGTAGATAATGTACAAGATCACACCAGTCAAGGTAAAATGGATACAGATGAAAAGCATGGTCAAGCCAAGAATACAGATCAGGAAGTAGATGCAAGAGGCAAAGGTCAAAGTAATATAGAGGATGACACCACTCAAGGTAAAATAAATGCAGATAATATACAATCACAAGAAGATATGAGAACAGGCTATTTTACCGTACATAATGAAGTCTATCAGTTCATGTTACAATGTCTACCAGAGAAGGTAATGAAAATAGAAACAGATCATAATGTCACCATCAATTGGTTGAAAGATGAAACTGAACGGAATCTGGTAGTTTTTTCAAAAACTGATAAAGGTGAAGACGAAAGAGTTTTTGCAGAGAATGATTTTATTGGGCTGTACCAAAATGTTTCTAACAATGTTAAGTTACAGAACTTTTCGGTGGAGGATTATATGTCATCTGATGTTAAACGGTCTGTCAAAGGAACAATGCAAGAATGTCAAAATGTTTTACTTCTACATAAAGATAAGAATGTCTTATTTATTGGTGATGAAAATAATGTAACCCAAGCCAAAAAAATATTCAAAAGGCTATTAGGAATTCCTTTTGAAGAAAAACGTCTAAAAACATCAGATAAGAAAACTGAAAATTTATCTGAAAGTTCATCAGGAATTACAGTTGGAGGAAAAATCAACATAATTGTAAAACGTGGTGACATAACTAGTGAAAATGTTGATGTAATCGTCAATGCAGCCAATGGGAAACTCATCCATGGAGGAGGTGTTGCAAAAGCCATTGCTGTAAAAGCTGGTAAAGGTATCGATGATGAAGGGCGAAAGATACTCAGAAAGAGAGGTGGTACCTTGAAAGTGTCAGAGGTATTGCATACTAGTGGATATAATCTGAAAGCAAAACATGTTATACATGCTGTTGGACCTTCAAGTGAGAAAAGGAAACAGTTTCAGTACTTGTTGAAGAAAACATTCTTAAATTGCCTAGCATATGCAGATGTAGATCTTCAAGCCAAGACCATTGCAATGCCACTTATTAGCTCGGGAAACTTTGGAGGAGGAAAGCGAGAATGTGCCGAAGCATTGGCAACTTCAGTTAATGATTTTGCACAAGAAACGGTATTGAACTTGAAAGAAATTAGACTTGTCAATATTGATGCTGAAGCCACTCAAGAAATTCAAACTCAGATTGATGCAATTAGGGATATCCCAAGGTCCCAGTTTAGTGCAGTTGCAGGAAATATTGAGAGTGAATGTGAGGTGAGATCACCAATCCACCAAAGTGTAAGTCAACAAGTTTATTTTTTAATTATTTTAACAATTTCAGTCATCAAAATAATTAATTTGTTCTTATTTATTAGTAAAGTTTAAAAGTTGTTTTAAATTACTATAGTTAATTCCAGTTGCTTTCAGTTTCTATGTTGCTTAAATTTACCAGATTGCAGAAATAAATTTATCTCATGCTGTACTAGTGGAAGGGTTTGAAATCTACAAATCACTGGAAAAAACCAAATTGAATTTGGTAATGTTTCTCCCTGAATACACAAATGGAGGAGTAGAGGTTGAGCATGTCATTTATCCTGTTCAAAAATTGCAAAGGAAAGCTGTTGTTATATTTAGTGAACAAAAAGGTAAAATTCATTATTATTGTCACTGTTCTGTTTCTCACCAACAGCAAGTACAGGTTCAGTAAACCCACAGGATGGAGATTTCCTAATTCTCGTACAGCTGGACATACAGTTTAAGATTTTTGCCTGTCAGACTTAACAGACATGTACCGCGTTCACGTGTCTTAGGTCGCTCGCGAGCGGACGATCGGCTCGCAAGCCAGGCCTTCATGTGAACAACCGCCCGCTCAAGAGCGGTTTTTGTCTTGGGTTACCCACAATAAGCTGCTGTCAATGGATCTTGATGCAGCTCGTTCTCGATCCATGTGAACAGCCGCTTGCAAGTAGGTCGTCAGTGAGCTGTGACCTCTTGTGTGAAAGCCAATCAAATACAAGCCTCTCTCCAGGGTCAAAGTAGATAGCTTGTTTGCTCGAATATTAGCAGTTAAGAACGCTATTTCCACAATCGTTGCGGTTTTGGCTGGATGTTTCATTTAAATATCCCTAAATATCCTCCATTTCAACTTCAACTTGAGCCTGTTGAACAGAGGAAGAAATTAGTGACTTGATAGAGATTTGGGCAGAACCTGAGATGAGAATAAATGATAGTGGAAGACAAGAAATCAAAGAAAACGACAAAAAAATACACAAGAAAATTGCAGCTAGATTTTCGTTTGACCACTTACAACGGCACGGCACGCAAATCCAAGCAAAACAAACAAACAAACAAAAAACAAAACAAACTAACAAACAAACAAAATATTCAAACATGCAGGACCTAAGTAAACGGTACTAACAGTTTTACCAAAAAAGAAATGAATAAATCGGGATCTTGGGCCCCAAACTGGCTGGTTTACCACAGAATTGGGGACATTGGCGATTGCCCAAAAATGTCAGGTGGGGACTGCTGGAGAATTGTCGATGCCACCAACACCCAGGCCTAGGATCAGAAATAGCAGGCCTAGCATATCAATTGGGGATGTGACGTAAACTTATTCCGGTTGCCTCGAAAGCGGTAGTGAACGCAGTTTGGCCATTTTTTTTTATCTAACACAATCTCGCTCACGACCTAGCGCCTCAACCGCTTGCGATCGATGGAGACATGTGAACGTGACCATCATCTGGAAGTGGTTTTTCACAGGAGGAAACATTTAATTCCCTACCTCGGGGTTACAATATCTCACTGTGCATTTGTTTGTGTCTCTGATCAAGGCACTTATATGTGTTCTCTCCATCCAGGAATATGATATACTGTTTGTGGGTGCCTAAGGAGGTTCGAGTGTATAATGTGCTGATATGATCCCCCATAGGCATTGTACTAATGACTGGGGTAGTAATGTGGAAAAGTGCTCAGACATTTGTGTAGAGTGCTATATAAAAATGTACATATTATTATTGTCTGTTTCTACCAAGAAACGATGTCTGATTAATTGTGGGTTGAGTCTGGATGTTTTGAGAACATGTGTAGGATTTGAACCACCCAGTAGGGATTGAAGGCTGGCAATCATCTTAGCTACCATGCCACAGCTCCACAATAACATTATTGATGTTACATAATCTGTACTATATGTAGATTGTGTCACTAAAATTCTAAACTTTCAAGTTAAATTACCTAATTACTTTTGTCTTTTAAGTGGTTTCGGAAAAAGATTATTCTGTTTTCAAACCAACTCTTAAAAACAGATCTCTGGATATTTTCTACATGATTTTATTTTTTATTCTGTCTCTTAGTTGCAGAATTTTTAATCAGTCTTGGAGAATCTACCAAAAGTGGCCAAACTCTTCTGTTTAAGTCTATTGAAGTGAGTTCTTAATATTTTAAATAAAAAGTAGTGCTGTTGCATAATGCATAAAAACAAGAAGTTTGTTTTAAGTATTCCAACAAATATAATGGGTAATGTTCTCCCTATTTTAAAAAGATGTAAACAGTGTACTGTGTATATTGTATTTTATTGTGGTGAATGACATAATGATAAAGAATATATGTTAATATTCTTCATAATATTCTGTCCATGCTCACTGCTTTTTATATTACGATTTTTACAAATTTTAAGTACTGTCTTACATATTTTAAGAACAATTTTAAACATATTTTAATTCATGTTTTAAACATATTTTAATTCATGTTTTGAATGTATTTTTCCTTATATACACTGCAATAGTTTACGCGTCTGTCCTGGCGCATTTCTCATTTCATATTATTTTATGATTTTCACTAATTTTAAGGACGGGTATTGGCCTCTTGTATTTTGTTTGTTTAGATATTTTTAAACATTTTTTAATTTAAACATTTTTGTTAAATTTATGTAAGGTTTTTCCTTGTTGTCTCTTTTTTGTCATTTAACTTTTAACTATTTTAATGTATTTGAATTAACAAAATTTAATTATAATGGACTCAAAACTGTACCACCTCTGTGAGGTTCAATTGAGCTCCAATTTCATCAAGTATTTTAACATGTATTTTATCTATTATTTTTGTTTTCTTTATGATGAAATGAATAAAGGTTGAAATGAATTGAATTCATATTTTCAATTCCAGGTAGGCCGTCACTGGGAAGCAATTATCCTGGACATCAGTTTGATTGATCCAAGTATATTACTCAACAGAATGCAATCAAGATGTGAGGATCTAGGTGATGGGAGGCTGTTGTTGGAGAGTCAAGAGAGTGCACAGAAAGTTGAAACTTATTTCAATAATGAATGTGAGAAGTGGCTTAATATACAAGTTGAGGGAGTAGATCAGGATAGTAGTATTTTTAATGATACCAAGGTATGTTGTGGCAAATTAAAAGTTTATTTTGTACTGTGATTTTTTATTCAGTATTTTTGTCAACAATGATCCTCTACAGTGTTGTGTTGTCAAGCATAGTAATTTGGTAGACAGTGTCGGCTGGTCCAGGGAGGTGGTTGGTCAAAATTTGTGTATATAGGCCTAGGCCTAAATGACAGGTTCATTGCCAACCATCACTCAACTAAAGTCAGCGGTTAAAGTTAGAGGTTGAAAAGTCGTCTTTTTAAACATCATGCTTTTTTTAATTAATATATTATATTTAAAAATTTTTGCTATAAAAAAAAATCTGACTCCAAAAAAAATTTAGGTTAGTCTTGAGGAACACAAGAAACTGATCACTAGTGTGAACACTAAGTATTCTCCCTTCAAATATGGTCAATTTATTTTACAGGGAAAATTCAGCATATCTCAGTGTGTGATTGTGACAGGATTTAAAGAGCATAAAAGTAAAGAGACAACAAAAGATAAGCTACAGATAATTCTGAACAAACAGAAATGTGGGGGCGGTGATGTTGAGAAAATTGTATATCCATTTAGAAATTCAACAAGCAAAGCACTGGCAATTTTCAGCGACACAAAAGGTAACAAGTATTACTATTGTTTTTTTATTAGTATTGTTATGTTGGAATGCAGAATTTTGTGATACTAAGAAATCATCATTTTTATAGCCTTCTAAAATGGTAGTCAGACTTGTTAATATACAGTACATGCCTTTTTTATCAGGGTAGAGAGGGCAGGGGTGTGGCGGCCTGAATCGGGCTATTTGGATGCTAAATAAAAAGCAAGGACAACAAATTTTGATTTTAAATTTACAACTCCACAAAATAATTGTGAAAGAATGACTGTACAAATGCACAATGTTAATAGTCTCAACAATTTTAACAAAAAATACAGTAACCACATGGAGAGACATTTGCTACAAATTGGAAAAATTTAATATATTAAACTTAATATCAAATTGCATAGGATGGAATAAGAAAGTAAGGGTGTCATGCAGTGCTAATTTTTTTGTGAACAAACATAGACAATATGCAACTAAATCAAGAATGAAGTGTACAGCTCCAAAGAAGTTCATGGCCTATAAAGTACCAACTCACAAGTCTTTTTTTTTTCAGAATTACTTGCTAACTGAACCCAATTTTTATTTCAAATCTTTTAAACATTTTTAGACAAAATTATCCTAAGTCAGCAAAATGATAGGTAGTAGGATGGTATTTCTCCAAGCCTAATATTTTAACAATTTTAAAAATACTTTTTTTTTTTATAGTTGCAAGGTATTTGATAGAAGCCAAGAAAATGTCTGATGATAAAGGACAGAGTCTTAAGATACATCCTTTTGAAAAAGTGAGTTTAAGATAAAAACAGTTATTCATCTCTTCCACAAATTAGAACATTCATTAAAAAAAATATTGACCAATGGTGTGATGCAAAAAGTAGAATTAACAGCAGCAACCAGTAAAACAACAGACTTGTGTACTTTCAGTGTCTGTATGTCCATTAGTTGGTTTTTAATATAATTTATGCCAAATAATCTTTACCTACCATATGTTTTCATTTTACTGTACTTGTCTCTACAGAAGACCTTAGACACATCTCAGTGTGTGATTGTTGCAGGATTAAAGGAGCATGAAAGTCAAGAGCAAACTAGAGATGCATTACAGATAATTCTGCAAAAAAAGAAAAATGGAGGTGGTGATGTTGAGAAGATTTTATATCCATTTGGAAAATCAACCAAAACAGCAGTGGCAATATTCAGCAAAAGAGAAGGTAAAGAAATTGAAACCAAAAACAAAGCATTAGTAAAATCATCATCTTCAAAATTTATTTATCCGATTGATCCTCCTGACTTTTTAGCAATAGATTTTTTTTTGGGTGACTGATTACTGATCAGTTTATTAGAAAAAAAGAGAATCCACTCCTTCCTAGCAGCTTTCCAATATTTGTACTATATTTTTTTATTACCCATATTTATAATTGGTTTTTAAAACTTATTTCTAATAATAGTTGCAAATTCTTTGATAACGGCACAGACTATATCAGATGGTAAAGGACAAAATCTCAAAATCTACCCCTTCAAAGTAAGTTTTTTTTGTTCCTTATGAAAATTAAAATGGTTCATTATTAGCTTTGGAGATGGTGGTGGCATGCAGAGTTGTGGATGTGGTGGTGATGAAGATGATGTTAATGATGATAATAAGGATTATGATGGAAGGGATTATGATTAGGATGATGAAAGTTATTTATACAGCTTATAAAATATTTGGAATTCATAGTCCTATTTTAAGAATATTAAAATAAATATATTCTCATAAATTATATTTACAGATATGTTATCAAGTAAAGACATTCATAATGGAGCTTGGTGAAGCTGTTGTTCAACTTAAACCAACTCTAAAGGATCATATCTTCAGTGCCATTGGTGTGAAAGGAAGATTTCTAGAAGAGGGAAATAAACTGATGTTAAATGAAATAGATGATGTACACAAGGTGTATAAGCATGTGTCTGATAGCATAAAAGGATTATTAAGCAGTTACTTCCCAAAAGTAACTGGTGAAGAAAGCTTATCCAACGTTGCTCCTGATGATCTCAAAAGAATAGCTGGAAAAAACAGGCAAGCTGGAAGTGCAGTGTCCCAGCAATTTGATAGACCAGATTTCTTGTTTTATGAGTTCTTTAAGAATTGTCACAAGGATAAGGTAAAAGAAATAGAAAGGAGCCATGATGTCACTATCACATGGATGCCAGATAAAAATGAATTGGCAGTTCAGTCCAACAAACCTGGAGATGATACAGACAGGAAGATTGCTGAAGAAAGATTTAGAGATCTGTATCAAAACATGCATCCCATAATCAAACAGCTTGAAGTGGAAGATGCTCAGCATGTTGAGGCTCAGAAAGCTGAAAACAAGATAACAAGAAAACATGCTGATGTTTTGATCTTACCAAAGGAGTATGTGTTCATTGGAAGAGAGGACGATGTGGAACGAGCAATCAAAGACTTCAAAATGTTATGTAAAATCACTACATTTGAAAGAAATCTTCAAGATGATGCCCGCTTACTCCTTACTGATGTAGAGTACACAATATGTGGGGTAAAAGTCATCATAAGACATGGTGATATCACTAATGAAAATGTTGATGTCATTGTCAATGCTGCCAATGGGGAGCTTCAGCATGGAAGTGGTGTTGCAAAAGCCATTGCTATGAAAGCTGGTAGACTTATCCATGATGAAGGTCAAAGGTTACTCAAAAAACGACATCGTGCCTTGAATGTGTCAGAGGCGTTACACACTAATGGTTACAATCTGAAAGCAAAATATGTATTACATGCTGTTGGACCAAGATATGGGAAAAACCCTAACTTTCAGAGCTTGCTGGAGAAGACATTCTTGAATTGTCTAGAATATGCAGATGAAATACTTGAAGCTAGATCCATTGCAGTTCCATTGATCAGCTCTGGAGCATTTGGTGGAAACAAAGAAGAATGTGCAAAACTGCTGTCTGAATCCTTTTGTCAGTTTGTTCGAAGTGAGAAATGTCAGAATCTAAAAACAATCTGTCTTGTGAATATTGATGCTGAAGCAACAACTGCAATCCAAGACATGTTTAAAAAATATTGTGGCGAAGATTGGGGGCAGTCTTGTCAAGCCACTAATGCCCATTCATTACAAACTAGATTAGCCACCTCTACACTTCCCAGAGATAAAAAGTTTAGTCATAATTTGTATACTAACAAGTCTGTACAGAATGAAAGAATTGATTCTAACCAGACTTCAGTCCATCAGAATTCTCACAGTAAAGGTCAGATGTCAATGGTCAGAGATGGTTCAAAATTTGAAGATCCTTCTTATGATGACCAAAATAAGAGAAATAACGAACAGGAGCAAACAAGAAACAGATCCTGGCAGCCAACTACCACTAAAAATACGGCCGCATCTCGTACAGCTGGTTCTGTTGCAATGGATAAGGAGGAGAAATGCCCCATTTGTTTCGATAACCTGACAGAAACAATGAAGCGGCTTCCATGTGGGCACAAGTTTTGTAGAAATTGTATTGAAAAAGCCTTAAACATGAAACCAGTTTGTCCAGTATGTGGGAAGATTTTTGGTTTAATGGAAGGAAACCAACCAAAAGGATCAATGGACATTTGTAAAATTCCATGGGACAGCTTACCTGGTTTTGAAGGATGTAGAATTATTAAGATTACTTATAATATTCCTTCAGGAATACAAACGGTATTGTATTTCCATTGTGTAAATTTAAATTTACCAGGGAACAGTGAAATTACACTGTTCCCTGAATTTACAAATATAAGAAAAATGTGATACAGAGTTTAGGTGTGGTTACCTTAAAAAATCAAAATTTTACTGATTGTATGGTGACGTCTTATTTATTTCAGTTTATTGTTTAAAATTTGTTACATGGATACAAAATATTTGATATAATGGCGCAAGTCTATTAAATTAATCCTTGAATCTACTTAATTGAGCCAACAGTGATATGATATTTTAAAAATTTAAACATAAAATACAGCATTGCATTAAAATATATTCTTATAAATTTGTGCATTTGTAGAATGAGCATCCCCATCCAGGAAAATATTATTCAGGAACAATGCGTGTAGCTTACCTTCCAGATAATGTGGATGGCAGACATGTTGCGGGTCTTCTGAAGAAAGCATTTGATGCGCGACTCATCTTCACAATTGGAACATCAGTAACAACAGGTGCTACTGATTGTGTGACTTGGAATGACATTCATCACAAGACAAGTATGACTGGTGGACCGTAAGTCACATTTGTTTAGGATCACATACTGTAGTACCATACAGCCCATTGATATGAAAGATAATTCATCAACGTATTTATTGGCCATCTTTACTAAAGATTTGTATTTCCAGCATAGCAGATCATGTTGAAACACTGACTCAATGAACTAAAGAAATGAATGGAAGTAAGCCTATATGTAATGCATTGGCAATATAGAATGAAATACTTAAACATATGAAACTTTGAATATAAAGAGAAAATCATAGTAATTTACCTACATTGTAGGTTATTATATAAATGAATTATTTATTTCTTAAATACTATATTTAATATAATAAAATATAAAATATTTGTATGAAATTAACATGAAAGATAATATTTTATAACACATTTACTATAATCAATATGAAATAATTTTAATTTTTGTGTATCAATAAATAGCTGTAGATTTAGCTGTCATTTCAAAATCTATTGCTATGGTGCAACAATTGTTATGGGCACTACTAGCTATAATATTATATAATTCTTTCCAAGGGACCTAAGTTTGTGTTCCATAATTTGATATTCAGTGACCCAGGGTGTGAAGCACATAAAGGCAGTATATATTTATATATTTTATGTTACTATATTATAATTATTATTATTGTATTATAATAAAATTGGTGCATACTGTATATGTGTCTGTATATCATATACACACCTTACTTATATATTTGTGAAGTAATTATCATGTATGTTCTTTGATATCCTTATTATTAGGTATGGTTATCCTGATCCAAATTACTTGAAACGTGTGTGTGGAGAGTTGGCAGCCAAAGGAATCAAATAACTGGAATTTTAATTAGTCAAGATACTACCACCATTCAGGAATTACCAACCAGGAACCAACAAGAGACAGTGCTGCACCTATTAGTGGGCTGTGTATTAATGTAATTTTATTCTTTTTACGGTATGTCTACTAATGCAGACCAATGGCTACCGAATATCAATAATTAGATAGCCGGCTGTAATTACTATTTAATATTATATACTCTATTGCATATTTACCTTCTGTCAAATGTCCTTTCCATTTTAGTCGCAAATGTTATACATTTTGTCAGGAATACCATTTTAAACAAAAATATAGTTTGCTTCCTTTTTTTTTTTTGTAGTTTAAGCTTTCTTGGTTAAACTTGATGTTACCCTCATAAATAAATTACATATACAGTAAAAACAACTGTATGTCTAGAATTTAAATGGAATACTAAAATACAAAACCAAATGACATTGAAATACAGTATTTTACAGATGTCAAAAGTAAAGACCAAAATACAATCAACGCTAAAATTTGTAGAAAAAGCAATATTAAAATGGGTAAAGTAAGGAAATAATATCTATCAATTCAGAATCTCACTACAAGTCTCCATCCAAGTAAAATCAACCTTTGGAACAAGGTTTTCATTGTCTTCAGCAGCTTTGGTCTTTAATTAGAAATATTGTAAAAATACAGTATAAGGTAGATGTTCATTGAAGCTACATAAAGGTTGGGTCTTTAATTGGAGGGAGACCTATAAAACCATTTCTATGTTTCATTCAGTAGAAGTGTATATGATCCAAAGGTCATTCAGTCCACTGTATAGATTCATCATTTAAGTATTCAGCATTAGCATTTTCAATTTATCATCAATTGAGGTTTGCCATACAATGAGTAATTAGCGTAGTAAGAATGTGGCAGCATTGTATACTTTACTACAGAGAAGCCATAATACTTTTACTCATAACCTTGGCAATAGTAAAGTTGATTCCAGCTAATAACTTCATTTTAAAGCTTATAACATGGAGAATATGAATATATTAAAAAGTCAATTTTCATTTTTTGGTCACTTATTGGACAATAAAAATTATCTTTTAAGACTATCTTCATAAAATATTTGTGACATTTGAGGTAATAGAAATTTGACAAATTATGTAAAACATTGTTGGTGTTTATATATGCTTTATTTTATCAGTAAATATATATTTTATCAATAGACTATTTCATTTTAGAGAAAAACAAATAATTTATAATGTCTATTGTTTAATGCTTTTTCATCATATATGCCAATTGATTATCTTTCAACATGTGATTCACTATCTCTGGTATTATTATGTTGTAGAGTAATTAGGCTAAAGTTTCTGTAATGTGGTAGCAAAATGTAACTAGGTTAAATGATATAAAAATGAATAATTATTATGCAGGCTTTGTGATCGATGTACATTATATAAGACAAGATGTAGATTAGAAGCTAGAGAAAAATGTAAGACATTTTAATTTAACAACTTGGACTACTGTAGTGCTGCTTTCTGTGGACCTTCTTTAGAGTATTTTAAGTATTACTGTTGATTGATATCTATACTTGGGCAGTGGTGTGTCTTGGAGTCTTGAAATAGGGGGCTGATGGTAGGGGGTGGGGAGCTCAATGATTAGATGAGGGGAGCTACAGTAGCTCACAAAGGTAACATGAGGTGATTTTTAACTACTTGAGTGTGATTTTTTTTTTTCACAAACATTTCCAATAAGGGAGTTCATGGAGGGACAAGCTTTTTCTTACCGCCTTTTCCCCTTGCGCAGCCCAAGATATATCACTGTGCTTAGGCCATTATTCTGAACTTGCCGTATTCACCTTGTTTGTGTTTGCATGTACTGTACTCAGATAATTTTATCAAAAATATATTATGGCTTGAAGTGTTCACATTGTTAATTGTTAATAATAAATACAAATATTGTTTATTGTCATCACTTTTTCACTAAAAATAACTGTCAATGATATTAGTCATCAGATGTTTATCATTTGAAATTAGCACACTCCAATTCATATCATAAAAATACAGCAAGAATTACGTAGATTTATTAAAGTCAAGCAAGGATAATACAGATGGCTCGAACTGAATTACACTATGTCAGCTTGTGATCAAAACCACTTGATATCATTTATTGCTTTTGTGTTGCACCTTAGATTCCATACTTGTTTTTAATTTTGGTCTTGAATGTTTATGTTCAAATGTACTATTACTCTTAGGCTTTCATTCAAACTTATATTCCATTCCCATGTATGATTTGTCTGTAACCAGATCACAATAAAAGTAATCTAGTAAAATAAAGTGTTTTTAGTTGACATTGTTACAAGAAAACTGTTTCACCAGAGGATTCTATTTTAAAGATCGAATATCATTGTAGATTGCTTTATATCAAGACTATAATACTGTACTAAGCAATTGTTGATGTCCGATTTTACGTGGTAGATAATTCCATAAATCTAAACAATACAAACTATCAAAATCAATGACATATTTTATTTCAAAAAGTTAAATATCAAGATGAATGTTTTCCATAATGCAGAAAATATCAAGACTACAGTATTGTATTTTCCCTGTTTAAATATTTCTTTACAAATTTATCAGCCAATTTAAAATACAGTACTTGTAATAAAGCCACAAAAAAAAATTTGTGTATCAGTGACAACTGAAAATCAAGGTCTGTTGGACAGCATTTTTCTTTTAACTAAGCCTAGGCTTTATTACCAACAATCATGCATACTAATTGTGGTAATAAAATGAAATAGGATTAAAGAGACGCTTAACAATGAGAGTTGAATTTCCTTGACTGGTCTTGATTTCAAACAAGAAAAATTAACACCGACTACAGTATAACGCAGATCAAGTAAGCAGTGGCGTGTCTGTTTATATATATTGCACAAAAGAATAATGAATTTTACATACTTTCTAAAAATAATAAAATCTAGTTTAATTATCTGGCACACACAATGAACTGAACATAATTCTGATCAAATTTAAGGTAAAATGTGCAGCACACAGAGGATTCATGCCTAACGCCGCAGAAATCTATTTCTATCATATATGTATTTTCTACATATTAATACAAGTATACTCTAAAATTGATTAAATAAACCTTTAAAACCACATATTTTTTGGGACCTTAAACCATTGGAACTCTTTCAAAAGAAGATAAAAAATCAACCTGTTTGCCAGCAGTTAATATTTTCAACAATTTTTGTTAAGGTTGTTGTACATAGTCTGCAGGCCCGGAAGCTAGCTACGCTTGAAGGGATCATACTGTATGCTTGGAGAATACATTGGATCATGGGAAAAGTAGCCAACAGACACTTTGGGCTGGACTTGCCAGAGTGAACAGTTGCTGGATGTGAAAATGCCTAGCCTGTGGGCAAAGAGTGCACCACCAGCAACTGGTACTGTACCTGTCAAGTCAAATTCATTTGTAGTTTTATGAAGTACGATTCTAAAGGTCAATTTAAACGAGATAACAAAAGTGTCACCAGTATCGCTATTGCTAAATTCTAACACTATTTCATCAGAAGGGTTACTTGGTATTCCTATAGCGCTTATTCCTTGCGGTTTGAGATAATTGGTCAGAATTGGTGGTTTTAGTAACTTAAAGAATGCGGTGTTGTCGATACTGTACAACTGCTCGGTCGGAATGGCATATTTGAAATTGGCTTAGAATTCTTTAACCTTTCTTTCTCAGATTTTTTCCTTCTGTCGAGTTCTTCC
>NW_022682711.1:0-789 GCF_011630105.1 Anneissia japonica | reverse complement strand
TTCAGTCTGAAGTGTTGATTTTCTGAATATCGCCTAAGAAACAGAAGTTAAATCATTTAATTGTGCATATCTTTTGCTACATAATATCTAAAGTAGGCAGAATGGCTAGATTGCTACAGATAGGAGATCTCAGATTTTCACAATAAATTATTTGGAGTAATAAACTAAAGTCCAATAAAACTCAACTCACTCAATAGTAACCCTACACAATGATTATTAGTGGGGCTCACTCAACCCCAACCATTGGCTTTAGTGAAGCTGACGCAGGGCATTATCCAGGGCGTTCATCACCATCAATATCAGCAATGCATTAATTTTCCCTTAGCTCTTACCTTAAATTGTATTTCCTGTCTATGGGAAAACATACAGTATTTCCCCCTAAAATTCTATCTTGCCCCTCACTTACCCTCTCCCTTCCCCACCTCCAGATTTCAAATGAAAATTTTTCCCTCCAAGACCACAATAAAATAAATAGTAATGTTAATGTTATTTCTCTATAATCAATTTTGTTATAGGGCTAAAAATATGAAAACATTAGCCAATGCACATCATAAGATGATGTTTTGTGCAAGTTTTATATATATTGAGTAATGGTAATGCAAGTGGTGATTTTAGTAATATTTTAATGGAACGTTTGCCTACTTAGAACAAGTACAGGAATTGATGTCTTGATTTCAAAGAATTACTTAAAACAAGTACAGGAATTAATGTCTTGATTTCAAAGAAATCCTTTATATGAAGAATAAATAACAGCATGCAGTAACTGTACATCAGTTTCTAACCATTTAA
>NW_022682710.1:266-733 GCF_011630105.1 Anneissia japonica | reverse complement strand
GTTTGCTACTTTCATCTAATTCATCCTGTTTTTCTTCTTATCTGAAGGTCTTTTTTTTTTTTTTTCTTTTCTTTCCTAACGATCCCTTCGCCTTAAAATATAAAGGCCTATATACACATATTATACACCAGCATATACTTGGATGAAAATCATTCAGTTGCTCGATAGTGTCTTACCTTTCTCCATCGTGGCTTCGTGTTTTTGCTCTTCCCCTCTACCACCCAACACCCCCCCACACCCAAACACATACACACACACACACACACACATCATTTGCATCGCATTTTGCGACCATTTTTAATGGAATTCGAAAAAGAAAGTTTTGTTTGTTTTTTTTTTCTCTCTCTTCTTCCAAATTCTCATCCAGTGTCCAAATATACTTGGAAGAATCATCCTGTTTTTCTTCTTATCTGTTTTTTCCTCCTTTTCTTTCTTCACGATCCTGTCGCCTTAAAATATATAGGCCT
>NW_022682710.1:0-212 GCF_011630105.1 Anneissia japonica | reverse complement strand
AAATATATAGGCCTGTATACATATATTATACACCAGCATATACTTGAATGAAAATCATTCAGTTGCTCGATGGTGTCTTACCTTTCTCCATCGTGGCTTCGTGTTTTTGCTCTTCCCCTCTACCACCAAACACCCCCTCCCACCCAAACACACACACATCATTTGCATCGCATTTGGCGACCATTTTTAATGGAATTCGAAAAAGAAAGTTT
>NW_022682709.1:0-1210 GCF_011630105.1 Anneissia japonica | reverse complement strand
TCGTGTCCGCGTCCTGCCGACCGACCTCGAGTACGCGGACGTCGAGTAGACAGACGTGTCCTCCACTCGACTACCGTCGTCGCGTACGCCGATAAGGCAGACAAGACGAGTCTCTATTTTAAATTTTGTAAAAATTTTCTGAAAATGAAAATAATTTGTGTCCGCGACTCGCTCACCGACCTCGAGTACGCGGACGTCGTGTAGGCGTACTTGGAGTACACGGACACGGATGTCGAGTATACACTCGCGTCCGCGACCCGCAGACCGATCTCGAATACACGAACGGATGTCGAGTACACACTCTCGTCCGCGACCCACCGACCAACCTCGAGTACGCGGACGGCGGGTCGGCCTCGCTGGACTTGTATAAATTTATGAAAGCTGGACTTAGAAAAAATTTTCGAAAATCTGGACTTAGAAAATTTTCGAAAATCTGGACTTAGAAAAATTTCTGAAAGCTGGACTTAAAAAAATGTTCGAAAATCTGGACTTAGAAAAATTTCTAAAAGCTGGACTTAGAAAAAAATTTCCGAAAAGCTGGACTTAGAAAAATTTTCGAAAAAGCTGGACTTAGAAAAAATTTCGAAAATCTGGACTTAGAAAAAATTTCTGAAAGCTGGACTTAGAAAAAATTTCGAAAAGCTGGACTTAGAAAAATTTCTGAAAGCTGGACTTAGAAAAATTTTCGAAAAGCTGGACTTAAAAAAATTTTCGAAAAGCTGGACTTTGAAAAATTTCTGAAAGCTGGACTTAGAAAAATTTTCGAAAATCTGGACTTAGAAAAATTTTCTGAAAGCTGGAGTACACACTCGCGTCCGCGACCCGCCGACCGACCTCGAATACGCGGACGTCGAGTACACGGACGTGGAGTTGAAGGACGTGGAGTACACGAACGGATGTCTAGTACACACTCGCCCCTTCGTCCCACCGACCGAACTCCAGTACGCAGACGTAGAGTAGACGGACTTGGAGTACACGATGTCGAGTACACACTCGCGTCCGCGACCCTCCGACCGACCTCGAGTACGCGGACGTCGAATAGACGGACGAATGCCAAGTACAACGACGTGTCCTCGACTCGATTACCGTGTTCGCGTACGCCGTTAAGGTAAACAAGACGAATGTCTATTTTGAAAAATTTTCTAAAACTGGAAATAATTTTTGTTCTCGACTCGCCAACCGACCTCGAGTACGCGGACGTCGAGTAGAC
>NW_022682708.1:0-724 GCF_011630105.1 Anneissia japonica | reverse complement strand
AATTACTATCTGTACTGGTACGTGGTTGCTGTTTTTGCAAACTATATGTAATGTGATTTTGTAGGTTTACTGTAGGTTTTAATATAATTTTATGCAGACAATTTACATTTAATTTTAAAGTACTACAGTATTTATGTACCAGTACATTTTTGCCAATGTTATAAGAGCTTGCCTACAGTCATTATGACATTGACAATGGCTTTGTACCGTATCGTAATATTATTAGTCATAGATTTGTACATGTACAGTTACAATCATAATGGTGTAATATATTTTACGTTTACATCTGCACATCTTGCAAAAGATTGCAGAGCTTAAAATTCAGCCAAGAAAAACACTGAATTATCTTGGCAGACCATTTTAACACGACTCTCTATTCTTGGTCACTCTAAAAGATTGAAGGAAAGTGCCATCCCATTGCTAAAGTTTCAATGAGTGTACTGAATGAGCTGCATTTTTTATACCTGGACAGAAACCACTGAGATATTGTTTTTTTATGATCAAATTTGTGGGATATTTAGAGGTATTGTGTCAAATTTGCAGATTAATTTGACATTAAAAATATATTTTGAAATTTGTAGAAGTCAATATACTAGAGATTGCTTTAAAGGTCAGTTAGAATTATACTTCCACTCAAAATCAATATTAGACCACAATTTTTTAGGCCAGTTTAATTAGTTTTGATTTCTAGGGACATGATCTCATGATGGTACCATATGCTACT
>NW_022682707.1:0-3483 GCF_011630105.1 Anneissia japonica | reverse complement strand
TAAAAAGTGAAAAGTAATATAATTTTATATAAAAATGGTAAGAGAGAAAATAAAGGTTAAATACTGGTCAAAATCTATATTAATATGTTTACAATTGGTTAATACCTAAAATTTAAAATAATATTAATATCCATTTTTAGATTGATTGATATATATAGAACTATGCTTAAATTTAATTTTTGAAACTTCATTTAACATTCTCTGAGTGCAAAATTGGTATGATGTTAATTGTACGATTTAATTTGCCTATTTTATTGTATATATAAGAAATCATGAGAAGTTTAAAAAATAAGAAAATCAAGAAAAAAGGCGAAATATCAAAACTGTAAATGCAGAATGTCTGTAATGCAAGCAATTGATGTATTGATGAATAAAAATGGTGGTTGTTATATCACAAAAGAGAAAAAAAAAGCTACAGGAATGTGCAAAATATTTTCCCACAGTAACATGTGGCATTCGCTCTCCAGGATGGTTGCGTAACCATGTCCCTTGGGCACATTTAAGATAAGTCTTGAATGGTCCATACACACTACGATCTAGTGGCTGGAGTTTATGACTTGTGTGTGGAGGAAAACTTAGCAAAATTATGCCATTTTCCCTGGCAAAATCAATTGTAGCAATCGACATATGGGGTCCGCAGTTGTCCAAAAGCAGGAGCTTAGGATGATCTTTGGAAGGGTGAGCATATTTTACAAAATGCAAGAAAGTCATCACCACTCATCCATCCAGATCCATTGCTTCGGCCTACACATCCTGGTGGTCCATCTTGAATCATCCGCTCAAAGAACTGCTTCCTTGGGAACAGAAACATGGGGGGGGGGGGGTGGCATTCCCCACAGCATTAACTGCTTGGCAAACTGTAACAAGAGTGCCTCTCTCTGCATTTACAATTGCACCCACTTGTTTTTCACCTTTCTTAGCAACAACTTTAGAGGGCTTCTGTACAGTTGTCGCACCAGTTTCATCGACGTTCCATATGTCATTTGGACTGAAGTGATGCCTGTCCATTACAGTTGCTAACTTGTTGAAGAATAGATTAACATTTGGCCGGTTAAAGTTGATGGCTCGTGCTAAAATTGTGGCCTCTGGTTGTCGAATGCTAATATTCTGTTGCCGCTTCATAAACGATGTAAACCAATCTTTCCCGGCTTTTTTGTTTTTCAACCAACTTTCAGGAACGGCAATATTATGAGCTGTTGCAATCTCGCATGCAAAGGATCTTATGTCATCAGGGGTCATGCCAAAATACATGGATGAAGCCCGAATAATGTACTGAACTAGCTGGTGTTCTTGCTCATCTGTAAACACTTGTCAATTTTTTTGGTAACCGATCTTGGCCGTAGAAACAATTCTTACAATGTCCATCCAATTTCCGAGTTGATTATCTGCATCTAAAAACAACAAATTAAATCTAATTAGCACATTATTTTTTGATAAGAAAAATAGTAAAGTATTTACACTTGCTCAGTTAAGTTATGTATTTAAATAATAATTTAAAGTTATTTCTGATGACATACAGTAGTCAAAATATTGAATGGCAACACGGTGACTTGTATTCCAATACTTGGCATATGTATTATACGATCTTAAGTTTATTTACCTGCTTTAATTTTGTTGACATGTCTTTGTAGGGTGCTATATGACACTCCAAATTCTTTAGCAACGGCACGGACAGGCAATTGATCATGTAAAACTGATCTGACGGCACGCCGTATAAGGTCTGTGTCTTTGCCCTGCTCTGACTTCCGTTTAAAATTTCTTACCATAATGATGGTAGACCTAAAAATTTTTAAAAATTATCAAAATTATTATAAATCATGTAAAATTTAAAAAAAAAACAACAAATGCATGCAAGGTATGCCATTTAAGTTTTTAAATCTTAGCCTAGTACTATTCTAGGCCTAGTGCTAGTCAATACCTAGAACCAAGTGTGTAAGAATAAGCCAAAGTCTTAATTATAGGCTTAATTGTACACATAATGCTAGGCCGCTGACGTGGGGATGGTTGAATCACCTGACTCAACCAACCCCACGTAGACCACGCTATGTATTTTGTCAAATTACACCACGTTATGATGCTTCAGACGTGATGAGGCTAGGTGTATTTTGTACCCTAATACATAAGCTTCAAAACTATACTTTGGATTTTCGAATATTAATTACCTAAAAATTACTAATTAATAATGTGTACAAATTAAAAAATGTCAACTTACAGGCTTGAAAGCAGGTAAACGCAATAGAATAATAAGATAAATTTTGGCGATGAGATTTTTTATGCAGAAGGCTTCGTAATGTGATACAGTTGCCAGGCCCAATCTAAAAATTTGTCCAATTTCTTTATTCCAGGCGCAAAACCAGCTGATTCAACCAACCCCTGACCCAACCAACCCCGTCCTCCCTAAATAACTCACAGTGGACATTTTACAATGAATGTAGGCCTAAAATGGCAATATCTTACATCAGACAGTAACTTCACACAACTTTGTAGGGCATCTGGCAAAAAATAAACTTCAATTCACTCACACTTTTTTTAAGTTGTAAAGTAAAAAGCTAAAAAAAAGCTTTTTTAAAGTTTATTTGCCTTTCCACCCCCTATTATTTCAGTGAGTTAAGGAAGGCGGATTATGGCAAATAAGCAGATATTTTTGCCTTATATATGTCATAAAAATATACTATTTTAAACATTGCATGTTATTTTGAATGAACATTTTCATGCATATAATGTGAAAGTGTACAGATTTGTCCCCTCACCTCTCCTCCCCCCAACCAGGCATACTGTTTGTACACTTGTGAAAATGTTGATAATTGTGAACGACCCCTAAAACAAATACATACTGAGATCTATAAAATTATATAAATTTATTAGCTCAGTAAAAGAGATGTTCTAAAAATTTGGTAAGCCTACAAAAAAATTCTATATAAATATATGGCATATAATTAACCAAAATTATGAATCACTGTATTTAAATTGAATTAGTTATATTATCACCTTTTATCATCATCACGAATATATTGATTCTTTCTGTAAATGTATGCTACTCTTGCTACTCTTTAAAATAATGTAGTCTAGGCTTAAGAATGTAGTTTTAACATACAATTTGTGTTTTATTTTAACTCGGACCATGTGACTATTTAATCAATTGCAAGTTTAGTGTATAAATATCAGTTTATTTTTAACACTAAGTACAGTAGTAAAATGATAATATTCAACTTACTCTTTTTCTAGTTCACTGACCACGCATGCAGCTATTGGTCGGTCATATGGATCTACAGTAGTGCACTGGAAGTATATACACATTAACTTCTTCCACTTCGTCTCTTGGACAGCTCTGTATTTTGTAGAATTTGATGGGCGTATGCCATTTTCCTGTTGTTTCATTAGGAAACTTTGGAAACCAAAGGGAGTTTTTTCCTTCGTGTCTAGTTGATATGGATATCGTACTCCAGGATTACAGATGTTATAAATTGTCATTCCTAATGCCCA
>NW_022682706.1:0-1546 GCF_011630105.1 Anneissia japonica | reverse complement strand
GGACCAACTGGGGTATGGAGGCTCTCACTTACCCCCCTTTCCCACATTCACGATTTTTGCTACGATGGAGCACGATTTTAAAAAGTTTTTAAATCGTGCTCTATGGTAGTGATTCGTACTCAAAAAGTTTAACGTTTCATCAAGACTCTACTAGGACGTCGCAAAGATGTATTACGGTACTAATGCGATAGTGCGACGACATTTTTACGAATTATAACAAAAGAGTTACGATTTGTGACGACGTACTACGAATTACCAAAATTTTAATTCGATGTCACTATGATTTTACAAAGACGCAAGCACAACGTTAGAACGATTTAACAAGACGCACATCATAAAAACAAAATCACATCACATGACAAAAAAGCGCACTGTTGAAACACCATCAATATTTGCAAGGTGCTGCTATAGAAGAATAAAATTTGTTGGCTGATACAGTTTTGATAATTAAAAGTAAGCATCAGTCACGTCGAATGCATAGGCCTAAACGAAGTGTATGGGTACAGCCATGGCTCTTACGTCGTCCATATTTTAAACAGTATGAACACTTACTAGTAGAGTTAAATAGAGAAAACCCAGAGGCTTCAGAAACTTCCTCCAAGTGAGCAAGAAATTGTTCAGTGTGTTGAAAAACTTTTCTGACACAGAGCCACGTGGTATAAACCACGGTCTTGATGGTATCCTGGTGGCATCGTATCTAATCGTCTCAGCACCGCAGCGACGTCTTGGCTTGTCGTAGGTGTTGTTGGTAGTACGAATGGACAAGACACAGTCACGCCAAACGACGAAAACGTTACGCCACTCACACGATGCCGCTGCGGTAAACCAAGATCTTTTTCAGGGCTACGATTGGGCACGATTTGTTTTTAACATTCCAAAAAAATCATGCTCCATCACGATGACATCAAGATCCAGTATTATGCAATACGATGAATTATTTTTAACCACGACATTTACGACGACGCCAATGCGATTTTTCAAAATTGAACTCCTAACAGAGTCAAAGCTAAGGGCAGATGGGATTGTAACTTTGATATTGTAGGGCTATTACTGGTTAAAATGTAAAGATTTAAGATTTGATTTTAAGTTTTGAAAATAACAAATTTTATATTCAGTACATTTTCCAATTTGTGTGGGGAGGAGTGCATTCTGTATATATCTATACCCAATTTAGAGAAATTCCTTTTAAATAATACCTGAAGTCAAAAATTTGCTGTCTCTTAACTAAGCCTGAACAGCTTCGCTCGGAATCAACAGCCAACCTAGTTTACCTATCGCACCCTCCTGGGTTACGCTACGTTGGAATCTATGCATCTCTTGAAACAGAAGAATATCATCGGACCGGTCATGTCATAAACGTTCAGGTTGGAGTATGGTAATAGATTTAGGATTCTTTCATATATATTTCAAATTTGAAACCAGATAGATTGTTTTAACAGAAAGAGATGAGAAATTCAGCAGCATCAAAATAAGAAGATTTATTTTTTTTACCTTTATTGTTTTGACTAATTATTTTATTCACTATGCAAGCTCCTGCTGAAAAATA
>NW_022682705.1:0-1229 GCF_011630105.1 Anneissia japonica | reverse complement strand
ATGTGTTACTTTTATTTGAACACATGTATGAACTAATAATCCAGTCTCATAATCAAATGAAAATCATTCTTGCATTTGGAAAGCTACAACCTACATACTGGTCTCTCAAAAGTTTCAGATTTGGTAAGGTAAAACTAATATCAATTAAGTAACCCAAAACATAAAGTGATACACCAAAACCTACAGATGCTAAATTTTAATAAATTCACCCTTCTCAACATGGCAAGATGTATAAAATTATACTTTCTAATATACATCAGATTATTAAATGACAAAAAGTAAATTTTATTAAAAATTAAAACATGAATAGAAGGTACAGTATACAAAATATGATCTACAGAGCAATTACAAATAGATTTAAAAAAATTAAAAAAACATTGCACATAAACATTGAGCAAACTCATGCTAAAAGTACAGGTCTTCCTTCAATTAATTAGGCTATTTTGAGACCTGGGGTTTGTTACGATCTTTATTTTGTCTATTTTTATTTATTTATTATGTTTTCTTTATTTATGTTTAGCAGCCTTAATTAGAAAAAATTGACATTCATTTTGGGCTATAGAAAGATGGTCCTTAAGTAGAGGTGGTTTTAATTAGAGGGAAACCGGCCTGTCTGTAAATGCTGATGCTGAGATGCAGTAATATGCCAGCCACAGGCAGGTATATGAAGTATGCCAAAACAGGCTTCGGTCATGTTCGATCTCCATAACCGCGCTACGTCTGTTTGGAGTCTACTGTATTTCATTTCGGGTAGCTAGGAGGTACAACTGTATGAGGCACCAAGTGTAAATTTATTATTTAACACAATTATTTATATATAACTCATTATTTAACATATAATTGAATAGATCACCCATTATTTATATATAATGCATTTACGTCTAAAAGATGATATGTAAATAATTGTGTTAACCTTTTTATTATTTATATAGAATTAGTTTACTGATTACATTATATATAAATAATGAAAGGCTAACCAAACATTATTTATATATAATAAGGTTACTGGCTTAATTATATATAAATAAGGAAGGGGAAACACATCATTATATATAAATAATGAAAAATAACTTTATAAAATTATTTATATATAATAAGTTCACTGATTCCATTATGTATAAATAATGAAAAGGTAACAAATCATTATACATAAATAATGAAAATTAACTTACAATTATTTATATATAATAAGTTCACTGATTTCATTATATATAAATAACGAATTGACT
>NW_022682704.1:0-1032 GCF_011630105.1 Anneissia japonica | reverse complement strand
ATCCAATTTTTATTTTTAATTATAATTTAAGCTACCTTTGACTGATACTTCATGTAGCTTTCTGGGAATTTAGTTATATAATTTAACAGCAAAGTGCAACATTGCGTCTTTTTATAAATCATTGCTGCTTGAAATTCTTCCTTGTTTATTTTTTTATTATCATCGTAATTAAAGCTGATTTAAGTACTACCTTAAGGTGTTCGGCCGAAGAAGTACCGAAATTTAGGCCTGTCTAGGCCAAGTACAGTTACGTATTACCGCGAAGTGGGGCGGGCGGTACATGCCTTTATTTACTACGTGGATAGCGAGATTTTTCGATCGCCATGCGAAGTTAAAATATAATCCCAAATCCTCCTCCTTTTTGGAATTTAAGGAAATTAATACATTTTTGTTTCTTTGTTGGATCGATTGCAGTAACCCGAGCCGTAGATAGAGAGAGTTTGGCCAACTCGGTTTCAATCACGTGACTTACACCGGCCATGTTGTCACCAAAACAAAACAACGCGATAGGGTAGGAAGTTAGCAGTTATTATAGATGATTAATGCTATATACAGTAATGTGAAATACCGTTATGTTGGGTTTGGCTGCTTATTACAGAATTTGCACGTGTAAATCGCGGAGAACGCTATCTTGTGTTTATAAGATCTTTGGAGTTAACTATCTTGCGCCGCATAGCGGCGCTATACGATCTTTGCTCTGTCGACTATCTGGCAAACCTGATTCACATCATCAACGATCAAGATGTCTAGGCCTAAGCCTAAGAGTACCGATTCCTGGAAAAGGCCAAATATAAAGGTAAAGATTCTTTAGTCCCTTTTATGGCCTACCATTCATTTGACTTACTCGCCGCCTACCCAAGGCCTACAAATTACTAGCAAAGTTGTAGTACGAGTAGTATTCTAAATAAACCTAGGGGCCTAGTAGTAGTATAGGCGGTGTAGGACCGGTTCGGCCAGAGCCGTAGATAGAGAGTTTGGCCAACTCGGTTTCAATCACGTGACTCACACCGGCCATGTTGTCACCAAAACAAA
>NW_022682703.1:0-851 GCF_011630105.1 Anneissia japonica | reverse complement strand
GCGCGCATTTTTGTTAACATGGCCCAATTTCCTCTAAAAATTGCACATTTTAGGGAGTTTTGATCAATTCCAACGAAATTAGAATTAAAAACACCGGGGGACAAGGGGAAAATATCCATCTTTGGAAATCTTTCTCCACTCCTTGACAAATGCATCCTCAGAAAGTGCCTAAAATTCTCAAATTCTTTGCGCGCATTTCTTGTTACGGTAGGACAATTTCCTCTATAAATTGCACATTTTAGATAGTTTCCGACGAAATTAGAATTAAAAACACAAAAATATTTTGCGCGCTTGGCGCGCATTTTTTAGGGCTTTTTTTAGTTTTATCCTTTTAAGTTTTTTAAACACATAAATAGTCCCAAACTCAAGAAAGACAAATTTAAGATAGATCATTTTAACCTAAAAGAAGGACCTCAATGTGTATAGATGGTGAAAGAATGTGTTTGTAATAAATACAACCATGATGAAAATGCTTATATTTAGTTTCAAACACACGTGTGTGGCCTATATTATAAATAAGATAAGCCCTATGTCGTATTGTTTTCTATATGGGGAGTGGTGTGGGGTGGGGTGGATATGGTAAATTACTGACCGGGAAATGAGGATTGTATGTTATTATTATTATTATTATTATTATTATTATGTTGTGATGATGCTGTTTGTATGTTCTTTAATTTTATTAAAGAGGGCCCCTGAATGTCAGTTAACCTATTGGGCTAAACTAGAAGGGTTACCCTCTTTAAAGATGGTTGAAATAAAATATTTAAAAAAATACCCACTCTGTCCCAAGACCCCTGTTACGCGCCTGGTGTTAGCACCAATGCGTGCCCTTGTGTGGACTGGAAATGTGC
>NW_022682702.1:0-1263 GCF_011630105.1 Anneissia japonica | reverse complement strand
TGTTGTAGCTGTAGAATACACATTTCTGCATGGTTTAATGGTAATGCATTATTACCAAAATACTTTAAAATCATCTAATTTTCTCCTGTATTTTAATATCTTCATAAACATTTCTTTAATGACGTTTTGTTTGTTTACCAGTCCATTAAAAAAAGACCAATAATTACATAATATTTCGTTGTGTATCTGTAGTAACATGATACTAATTTAATTGACACCAAACCAAATGATCTATTCAGAATCGGATGCAAATTTCTGTTTGTTACTGTACTACTGTAATTCTATTGCAGTTGATAAAATTAGTCAATTTTACTTTATGTTTAACAAGATTGAGATGGATAAAATTATTTCCTGTAATAGCCCAAGTCAACTCAGCAAATTGCATTTATTTAAACTCATTACAATTATTTATTACGACATGTAAATACACGTAAAGTTCTAACTTGTTAGAAAGTAAGATGTTAGAAATCAAACTGGATTGTATTAAATTGAACCATACTCTGCTCCTACACTGTAGTGATACCATATGCGACATCATTCACCTAGATACAGATTCCTACATCTAAACCACATAACACTATGCTAACAACTTAGTGTTCAAATCAAATATGAAACATCACAATATTAGAAGATCTTACCAATCTATATTCACAGGATTTCAAATTATAAACTATCAAATCATATTCAAAAAGAAATAAATGTTTTTATCTTTTTAGGTGAGTAATTGGTTTCTGTAAATTTTTGCATCTTGTCAGGTAATGCACAACATTTTACAATCAACTTTTAATTTAGATTTTCTTGATCTTATTTTTTTTTACATTAAAAATAAACTTTTTATTATGAATTTTTTTAATATTAATTATCTACTACACTGTACTCTTATATTTTTTGTTAATCTGCTGCACAATTGTGAGTATGTTTATGTAATTGGAGAAATATATATATGTGAATGTTTATGTTGGGTAGTGTTAGTGATTGCATAACAATCAACAAATGTAAACAATCAGCTAGTGATGGTCAATATTTCCTAGCCTCTAGAGGGGTTTGTTATTTTGTTATGAATGCCAGCTGGGTTTTATTTTACAGGAAAATTATGTAAACCAACCATGAATTTAATTAAGTTGTTTTGATTGTCTACAACACTCATTTCTCTGATTAGTTGTAGGAGATATTCTCTAATCAAACAGCAATATCAGCCGATGGTATACACAACACATCAGTTATTTTGGTGAGTTTGACAGCATTTAACACCTGGTTGTAGTA
>NW_022682701.1:0-510 GCF_011630105.1 Anneissia japonica | reverse complement strand
CGGGAAATGAGATTTCTCGACTTCTGAAGTGTCTTTATGATTAAGTGATTATGTTAGAAAGACCAGAAGTGTAGCAGATAAACAAAAGGGGTCCAAGTACGCTACCTTGCGCAGGCCCGTAGCCAGGTCATTTCAAGGGGGGGTTCTCTGGGCGTGGGGTCCAGAGGCCTGCCTAAGGGCCCCGGTGGGGTCGAGGGCGAAGCCCCCGAAGCCAGAGCAGTTTTTGTGTTTAATGGGTCTATATAATGTTATAAAAGCAGTTATGTTTTGAAAAAGATATATGTAATAAAAAGGTGGTAATATAATAAAATTAGAAAATATTTCGTGAGTGGATTTCCCGTACGATTAAAAATCGTAACGGTACTGCGTCGTGAGTGGATTTCCCATACGACTAAACATCGTAACGATACTTGGTTTGGTCTACAGGAGTTCGTGCTTGGAACAAGTCATTCCATTCATAGAAGAAGCCTTTTCATGGAGAAAGTGTACTTTTTAGCAAAGGTTTGTCTA
>NW_022682700.1:0-824 GCF_011630105.1 Anneissia japonica | reverse complement strand
ATGATGCGACTCCAGTTAATTTCTTCTCCGGCAAACTTTTCTTTCAAACGTGTGATAAGCTGCTCAGGACAGAAACCGCTAAACGTTGACAATTCAGGAATATATTCTTTTTCGATCTGCTCAGTAATACGAATAACAGCAAACAGCAACGGTGAGTCCCACGTAATTTTATCATTTACTTTATATTCTATGTAAGCATCGCTTAATTTTTTTGCTTGTCCGGCAACCATGTTGAATGTAGATAAGAAAACTTGATCTTTTTCTACTCAATGAATTAAGTATACATATCACAAAGGGTGACGTATCGACTATGACGTAGTAACACAAACCAGTTCTGACATGTCCGAAATGACGTCATAAATTTATTATTCATATTTTCTATAGGATTAACGGCTATAAAGGGTCGTCAATAGACATAATAAAAATATAATACATGTATTGAAAAACATCGTATCCAATTTTACCACTACGTCATAAATTAATTATTCATATTTCAAGGTCCGGTAAAAGAAAACAATAGGTCTTCGACCGGAAGTTAAGGTCACAAGGTCAATTCCATTGTTCTAAATATCGATGAGTTGGGGTCTAAACAAAAGAATTGAGGGGATTAGGGGGGAAGAGAACAATAGAATTCTATTCATATGCAAATTTTTTCTTTTGTTGGACTATGTTCTAATGCTTTCTACTCTTGTTCGCTTTTAATTTGACGTGCGTTCGTTGTGCAGACTATTTCACTTTACTCAATAAACATTATTTATCCCCAGAACCTTAATTTCAGTCTCTTTGTGAATTTATTTGATGCCTCTGTGACAGTCAAAATGAAA
>NW_022682699.1:0-517 GCF_011630105.1 Anneissia japonica | reverse complement strand
GACGGAGTGGAGGTAACCGACGTCGAGACAGCGCATCGGCGAGGACATTCAGTCGGCCGGGAATGAGAGCTGCTCGAAGATGAATGCGATGGCTGAGACACCAAAGTAGGAGCTGCCATGTATGGAAGCATAGCGTTGGTGAATGCGTGCCGCCCTGACGGTTGATGTAGGAGACCACGGTTGAACTGTCGGAATGAACTAGCACAGCTTTCCCCTTTGCCCGATCGACGAAGGCCTCCAGAGACCGACGAACTGCTAAAAGCTCCAGAACGTTTGTATGACTGGTGGATTTTTCCAGCGACCAGTCCCCCGCGACGCGCTCCGTGAGCGAACAACCGCCCCAACCCCCGAGGGAGGCGTCGGCCGAAAAGCGAAAGACGGGGAGAGGGTCGGGGAAAGACTTCCCGCCCTGAAGCACGTTCTCCTGAAGCCACCACCGGAGGTGCCTGGCAACAAATGCGTTCAAGGGAATCTGAGCTGACAAGTCCCGAGACGCTGGAGAGAAAAACGCGAGCAG
>NW_022682698.1:0-852 GCF_011630105.1 Anneissia japonica | reverse complement strand
ATATTGTAGTTAAGATAGTGATTATGATGATAATGTTGATAATGATGGTGGTGATGATAATGATGATGATAATGATGATGATGATAATGATAATGTGTCTATATTCCTACATATATGATGATGGTGACAGTAGTAGTGGTTATGAGAACAACAATGACGGTGACGATATAGACATCATGATGATGGTGGTGGTGCTGATGATGGTCATGATGATAATATGATAATGATTAAGAGAGATAATGATTGTGGTGATGATGACAATAGGTATGATTGTGGCGATGATGACAATAGGTATGATTATGATGATGTTGATAATGATGGTGGTGATGAATGATGATAATAATGATGATGATGATGTGTCTATATTCCTATATATGATGATGTTGACGGTAGCAGTTATGATGAGAACAACAATGACGGTGACGATGGACATCACGATGATGGTGGTGCTGATGATGATCATGATAATACATTTGATCTTGATTATGATAATAGAGATGATGATTATGATAATAGAGATAATGATTATGGTGATGATGACAATAGTTTTGTTAGTGATGATGATAATAAATGTGACTATATTCCTATAGTAATTGCTGTGATATATGCCTTCTACATTGATTCCGTCTCTAGCAACTGGAACATGTGGCACCAACAATGGGCAGTGTGAGCAGAAATGCATTGATCTGGGAAGAGGCTATGCATGCAGTTGTAACGATGGATATATCATATCTGCAGTTGACGGAAAATCATGTGAAGGTAACATAAAATAGTACAAATTATCAAGCATTGCCATTGGCTCCCATGTATCTAATGTAAATCAATCCTATGTAGTCTTTGCAGCATGTATGA
>NW_022682697.1:0-1366 GCF_011630105.1 Anneissia japonica | reverse complement strand
CCGCTTCCGCCACTGTTGTACATATAATGAAGAAGAAGGCCTAGTTGTTTTCTGGCGAACGCACATCATTAGAATAAACAATTCTGAATGTACCCTAGTTGGTTTAGATTTGTATGGCGGTATCGCTGTCGCACAAAGATCACTCTTTGAGTAACCGTGTTACGTTTAATGAAGAAGAAGCGTTTCAATTATTAAACGAATCTTTGACAAGTCAAAATTATATGTACCATCGAATACATGGAATTCATAAAATGTATAACGAAATGACCATCAATTAAAAATTACTGAATTAATGGAATAAACATATTGCATTGCAAGGGTATTTTTTAAAAATTTTATTCACGTATAATAGAATACTAAAAGTAGCCAAAGTCTAAAATTATTGCATTTACAAAAATATAAATATCAACAATTATGAAATTGTACAAAAACATTAAAATATGTATTTACAAATCAAAAATGAATATTTACAAATTACATTCGCCTCCGAAACTTGGTGAGACTTGAGCCATTGTAAAAGAAACCAAACAGTAATAACAATAATACAAAAACGTCGAAGATGTGAAATACGTAGATCATATTAATCATAAAATAACCAAATTAACGAATAATACAGTACTATCATCTAAAACGGTTTGAACAGTTCAACTTTAACGCCAAAGAAACAAGAATTTATATATTTTTGTAAAAGTGTGGGACCATTGCAAAAGGTACAAATATTTTGGAAGCCTGCTTCCAATGCAGCTATAAAACAGAAAATATTACAGTATGCTGAATAAAGTGAATCTAAAATAAAACCATTCGAAAGTAAAACGTCATTACCAAATTAAAACCTACTTTGGGAAGATTTCCTTTACATTCAGCTCACAATAAAAATATAGACCTATGCATTTTAAAGTAAACGGTTTACAAGAAATTTACACATAAATTAACAAAGTTATAAATACAAAGCTATATCAATAATGAAATGAGTTACAGTTTAAAAGAAGACATTTCAATGGTATGAACACATGAATAAAGACTACCCAGTCTGAAAATATAATAGAAATATTATAGAAACTAAAAGTGAACATATAATTAGCAAAACAAAAACCATCTTGCTCTCTCCAGAAACACAGTGGAAAGCGATTTCAAAAGACAACAGGCATTTGTGATTAAAAATGAGATGGCATCGTAGTTATTACTCTACTCAAGCTGCATTGGTATTTTGGTCCTATCCTAGAAGTATCCTAGTCTCTGTCTTATTTATATTTTTCAACCAGGCTCCCTACCCGAGTGTCATAAGCTCAGTATATAAACGTATAGGCCAAATATAATTAAATTATTGAGACGTACTCTTAATTTTTTTTTCTTTTTTACAGAAAAA
>NW_022682696.1:0-1128 GCF_011630105.1 Anneissia japonica | reverse complement strand
ACCTTAAACATTCTTGGAATTGATATAACATTACTGATGTCGTACACACCCTTCAGTGTGAAATTTGGCTCTCTTTGCAAACACATCTAACATCTAAGGAAAGTAGAGCTTAGATTGGTACCAGATAAAATAATTTTGTTATCAACATTAATACATTATGCTAATTTTCATCTTTGTAAGCGCATAAGACAGTGCAAATTATTTCTGTGACAGTCTTTTGAAGTGTGTAAAGATCCATTTTATCCCATACATAGTCAAAATATTGGGGGGATGATTCAATGGACCATCCCCCCCACGCCTTGTCAAATATTGGGGGAGGGGGATATATCCCCTCCATCCCCCCCGGGATTTTGGGCTGATTTTTTGACATCATGTTATTTAAAAAATCATAACTCTATAACGGGGCGTCGTATCCAAAAACTTTTTCCAGCAAAATGTTCTTAAAAAGACTAGTCTACACCACTATATGATTGAAAAAAAAATTGAAAAATGTTTTTGATCTCTGAAATCAAGATTGAAAAAGAAAAGCCTAACTCAGTAGTGTATTAAAAAAGGTATATGCATTACAGTGCTGTAGTACTAGTAATACTCTGAACTAGCATTGTTTTAGTTACCATATGAGAGTTTCCTGTGTTAAAAACATGATTTACTATACTATACCTCTTTATAAAACATAACTTGTACTTTATATTACTTTATAAGAGAAATCTGTATATTATCGCTACTTGGAACAGTAACAACACGAGAATCCTATGCTACTGCACTGTATTGCATAGGCCTATTTTAATACACTACTAAGATAGGCTTTTCTTTTTCCATCTTGATTTCAAAGGTCAAAAACATTTTTCAATTTTTCTTCAATCATATAGTGGTGTAGACTAGTCTTTTAACAACATTTTTCTGGAAAATTTTTTTGGATACGACGCCCCGTTATGGAGTTATGATTTTTTAAATAACATGATGTCAGAAAATCTGCCCAAAAGCTTATCTTATTTCTGTTGGTTACGCACCGCTGATTCGCAATGTTTGTCATCACTTCAAGATGTCTACCGATTCGTGAAAATACGATGGCCCACAAGGGACACACTGCAAAGAAAAAGAAATGCTGCAAACAAAAAAGAAACGCTG
>NW_022682695.1:0-3566 GCF_011630105.1 Anneissia japonica | reverse complement strand
TTTAATGATTTTATGAATAGACATTGACTATACTTCTGTTGTGTTTTTGATATGTATGCTTTTACATCAGTTTCACATTGCATTTATTATACTATGTGCTTGTTTTTTTATTTATTTATCTACTTTTATTTACTTTATTTTATTATTACATATTTTTATTTTTTTTAATTTTTTAATTTTTTTAATTTATTTATTTATTTTATTTTATTTTTTTTTTATTTATTTATTTTTTTTTTTAATTTTTTTAAAAAATTTTTTTTCCCTTTTAGTTAAGATTTTTAACATTAGAATATTATATTATTTTAATTGGATTTGGATTTTTCATTACTATTGTCTCTTTTTTTATGAATTTATCTTTACTTGTAACTTTTGTTCTGTTGTATGGTCGAACCTCTCCTGCGTGAGAGTGTTCCTTTGCTTTGAAAGAGAGAGCCAATAAATTATAACCTCCAAGCTCTAATTTAAAAAAAATTCTTTCAAACTTTAAGTTTGTCATACACAATCATAAGATCAATTGTAATTCAGAGAATCAACAGACAGTGATTGCCAGACTTTATCTGATGAGCATTGTCCAACAGACACTATATTTGGTCTGTCGGGAGCTTTCGATTGCATGACACGGTAGGACATAGAACGCAATAACGTCACTAAGAAGTCATCTGCGCATGCGAAACATCATGTTCTCTTCGTCGCGTGTGTATGGATTCTTGGACGCAATTCAACCAAATCTACGTTGTGCGAGAACGTAAAACGGTTACGTATGAATGAATTCGTTTTAGCATCACGTCGTCGCGCAAACCGAAGGCTCCCTGAATTCATTCGGACGAATCGAAAGCGTCGGTTCGCTTCCTGAACTCTGATTGGTTGCGCATTTTTTCGCTTCGCAAAAAATAGAAACCGTTCAAACTGCTGATTTCGCTGAAGCGAAAAACTCCGATAGAAATGTAAATGCGCATGCGCGAATAGAAAATTTTTGCCTATACGCATGCGCAGTTTAATTTTTATCACGAGATTCTCAATTGCGCATGAGTATGGGTAAACATTTTCGATTCACGAGAATAAATTCGCCTAATGGAAAACGGCCTTTAAGCCTGTTTTCCACTAGGCGAATTTATTCGCGCGAATACAAAGCATCGGTTCATACGCATGCGCATTCATATTTCTATCGGGTTTTTGCTAAGCGAAAAAAATGCGCAACCAATCAGAGCTCAGGAAGCGAACCGACGTTTTCCATTCGTGCGAATAAATTCGTCTAGTGGAAAACCGGCTTTATGTGTCAAACAAGCATACAATACACTAACAGTCGATGATGTTAAACCACACACACAATGGGCAAGATGACGTCATATTACACCCATATAAGAGAAAATCAAAAGTATTTATTACATATAACTTTAAAAAGTGGCCAGAACATAACAGACACAATCGCATAGTTCATGCCCGGGTTTTAATCATTGGTTTTTGCTCTGCTGTATCTGATTGACGTAATAGGTTAATTACAATTCTTTTCTTTTAAATGTAAAACAACTATGGAATTTGAATTTTTGAACTCATTATATTGGCTCAATATTACGAGGCCGTGTTTCGAAGCACCTTTCAACTGTTAAAACAAAAATGCAGGTGCTACTGAAAGACGGCACAAGAGGCAATGACCAAAAGTCATGTCCATTAATAATTATGTGTCCATTAATTATGTGTCCATTAATTATTTGTCCATTAATTACATGTCCACCCTCTGCTCATTAGTTTGTCTTTAAGAATTTTGTCGTTTAATTAATTAAAAGTGTCTATAGTCCAGTGTCAGAGATTGATAGACGAGGCTTTGAGGCGACGATATCCTAGACCTAATCTATTACACACCAACTCAGATACAAATACGGCGGGTTCATATTAGAAAAGAGGGGAAACGAGTGCGCGGTGCCTGGGTTATGTTTTTTAGCATGTCGTGACTGCTACTACTTAGCTATACATCACTTCACTGAGTCGGTCTTTATCTGCTTGTTGTCCACCAAACCCTGTTATTAGTCTGAATGAAAATGCTTAAGATGATAGTGTTATATTGATGTGTTATTGCAGTGCCTCGTAAACTAGTGCTGTTCCACCACACCAATCGGATTCGAATCCCCAACCAAGCACAGTGGCTGTCTCTTATATATAGGCTATATGTATATCTATGTATTAATTCTGCTAATCGCCACCGCGTAACTTCCCCTATCTCCTCTGAAACCGCTCAGAATGTGCTCATATCTCATACACTAAGGCTTCTATATGTCACGACCACATTCCGCTACTTTTTAAGGCTGGAGTATTGGATAAGAACGAAAAAAAAAAAAAAAAAAACAGCCAAAAACCACCGAAAATCAGTAACTGTTTCGCCATGTTTTGCAAGTTGCTTACGTCACGTAAATACAATTAATCACATCTATTCTGTACTGCAATTTCTTAGGTCTAAAAATTATCGAGTCAGACCGTAAAAGAACTAGTCTATGTTTCGCAGCTTCATTACGTCACCGCCCATACCTTCTCACGTTCGTCAACAAAATGGATGACAAGCATGTTGTCATACACCTTGGGAGTACCCATTGCATTATACTGGATATATTGTAGTTTTGTGGCACAAAACATCAGCAATAAATGGCATTTAGAAGTCGATCAGGTAAAAATAAAGATACACCTGGGCACAAGTCATGATATAACCTCGGCCTAACCATACCCCTACACAGGCCTACTACTATTATAGGCACAGCCCTAGGCTCTGGCCCAGGTGTAGGCTGTAGCCTAGGCGCGGCCTAGCCTAGCCTATGATGTCGATCAGAGATAGGCCTATACCTAGGGGCCTAGGCTCAGATGTAGTTAGCATACCTAGGACCTATCCTCTATCTCTCGAATCCGGGTCGATTTGGATAGTGCATCAAGATAGATAGGGTCAAGTCAGCTCCACCAATCAATACATGAATTTATTTACGTAAACACGTCGGGATAATACTTACAGGTTCTTTTGAATGTCAGTAGTTCGGATAAGCCTTACATGCATCCACCTTGATTCAAGACAAACACTTCTCTCATGCCCAACTAGGCTAGGCCTACTGTATATTGCTGTACTTTCACTTACAAGAGGGTAGCTCAAAGCAACAGGGGAAGATCCAGTAGGGGAGAGGGACCCCCCGTTTTGCCACTAATATTAAAAAATTTCAATGCAATATATGTGCTATTCGCTTATTCAATTATTCTGAAACTCTTGTGTGCCAACCCCCCCCCCCCCCCACCTCCCTTTGAAACATTTTGGATCCACCCTTGATCACACTGCACAATAATTCCTCACAACGACTACAGTGTGCAGCAAAGACACTCAAAACATTAACTACAAAGACGTCCTTCAGAAAAATAATGACATATGGTAACCATAGGCCTAACATCCACAACGATTGCCTCCTCAACTTCCCCATTCAACAATGTACATGATCGTCACCTTTCGCTCATTTGAACACCGTGCGGAGCACGGGTCGCGATTTTTTTTTCCGTACGAAACATTTGTATGAAACTTCACTCGGGCCATCTCGGATTGA
>NW_022682694.1:0-830 GCF_011630105.1 Anneissia japonica | reverse complement strand
TGTATTGTATATATGTATATGTATGTGTATATTATATTTATGCATGTATATCCATGTGTATAATTTGTGCATACGTTTACTTATCAACCTTTTTTCTTGCTTTATTTGACTTTACCTTTTATATTTTCATTAGTTTTGTCATTTGTTAAGATTACTTTTGTATTAGTTAAATGTTTGGCGCACCACCTGTTGAGTGCCACCGATGTAAATGGTGTATGTCAATCAATTATTATTATTATTATTATTATTATTATTATTATTATTATTATTATTAACAACTTTTAAAGCTCATTGTTTACTATTTTTGTTTATTTCTCATTAAATTTAGTACCGCCCATACATTGTTGATAGCCAATTAAATTCCAGCATACTTGTAGTTATGTATCTCTAATGTATATCACTTACGCTGATGAAGTTGGAGTGGACGAAATATTCGTGTTTAATAAACTGTGTTCCAAAAATACGTCAAATTGACTTTTGTTTTTATTGTCATCGTCTTCTCCACTATATATACATACAGTATATATCTTGTAGAAGTAAACGTAAAATCAGTTTACATGCATAGATAATTCCCAACCCATAATAATAATCTACCCAACTGATCCAACTTTATACCTTTTATTCTATTTATGCCAATCCTATATTTCATAACAACGGCTAACCGGGATTTAGCGCATACAAACCACCTGTATTGTTATGCTCTCTTTATTCTTTATTATAATGAATGATGACGTCATCAATACGGATATAAGGTCTGCTTTGTAATCCAGCCTCTGCGTTAAATATCAGCAGCAAAATTTCATGAATGAACGATAATGTTTCAGTAACAC
>NW_022682693.1:0-718 GCF_011630105.1 Anneissia japonica | reverse complement strand
CAAAATGAATGTAAATGAATGACATAAAGTCATGACCTGTTTATTGAATAGTGTATGCATCAATTGCAATTTAGAATACTAAGCCCCTAGGTAGTCTGTCTCCTAAGTAACAATGTTATAGGTTAACTTCCAAACAAGCCACACATTACTTTGCATACAGTAGTACATTGCGTTTTTTTACATACTGGTATTTAATAAAAGCAAAGATTTTATGATGATCGCATTGTGCTTTTGTTATTAACATTAAATTGACGTCATCATCATTTATTCATATAGAAATTATTAATTATGGTCGAATATTTAAAAGCAACATAACGAATTATTTTCTATGAGCTAAGTATTAATGTTATTTTGCTGCTGTTGTGCCAGCATATCTTGGCATACTTTCATATTTTCCTCAATGACATACAGCTGTTATGATGTTTTAAATCATGTAAAATAATATATACTGTATGAATGTGTTTACTGTCAGTTATAAATTGTATGACAAATATGATCAAATTATTACTGTACTCAATTAATTTACTGTAAGTACAAGGACATATTAATAATATTTAATACATATAAAAAGTTCAAGCCAGTAAATGAGATTTTTCCACAGCATTTAACCCCTATTCCTGACTGATTTTTGTATGATAATTAACATTTTGAATCTTAAATCATGAAAACATGATTTATTTATCGATTGATAAGACTGACTTTAGATATGCTTCACAAT
>NW_022682692.1:0-920 GCF_011630105.1 Anneissia japonica | reverse complement strand
GCTGTACTGAACTTTCTGTGTAAATTGAGGGCGCAATTGCAAACGACGGCGCTTAGGCGAAATTTTATTGGCTGAATCTATGGCAGCCATCTTGGATGGTACACACACACAGCTCTGCGTATTCCGAACATCGAATACATTGCTGTTAGCGCTCTAGTATTCTTATTATATCTCTATGAATACACCTGAATTTTCTGTTTACCACTAGGTGACACTACACTAAATTTGATGAACGTTTTGTGTTTTTTTTAATTTCATCTCTTTATTCCTGCATCAATTTTATTATTAATTTTATAGTTTTAACATCAATTTCCAGAAATTTATCATACATTTTATAAACCGTAAATTATAAAATTTATAATTTATGGTTTATAAAATGTATGATAAACCGTAAATTATAAATTTTATCATGTATTTTATGAATTTTATCATACATTTTATGAATTTTATCATAATGTCATGAATTTTATTATGCCATGAATTTTATCATAAATTTTATGAATTGTATCATAAATTGTATGAACTTTATTTTATTTATGAATTGTATCATACATTTTATAAATTCTCATTTTTAATTTCATCTCTTTATTCCTGCATCAATTTTATCATTAATTTTATAGTTTTAACATCAATTTCCAGAAATTTATCATACATTTTATAAACTGTAAATTATGAATTTTATAATATAATTTACGGTTCATTTTATAAACCGTACATTATAAATTTTATAATTTATAATTTACAGTTTATAAAATGTATGATAAACCGTAAATTATGATCATGTATTTTATTAATTTTATCATACATTTTATGAATTTTATCATAATGTCATGAATTTTATCATGCCATGAATTTTATAAATTTTATGAATTGTATCATAAATTGTATGAACTTTATTTTATTTATGAATTGTATCATAC
>NW_022682691.1:278052-279401 GCF_011630105.1 Anneissia japonica | reverse complement strand
AATGTCCCCCACTGGCAGAGCCACTGGACCACATAACGTGATGGAAGGGATGTAATGTTTCTCAGAAAGTGCAAAACGGTAACAGATTTTCACTAACCTTGCCCTTGCGTTGGAATTTGCGGCAGATTTATCTGAGTTGGTGCAACTTCTGACTCGTCACTGTAACCATGCTTTTCACATATACGTTGTGCAAGTCCAACAAGCTTCTGTTGTCTCAAAGCGTTCACCATGATAGGTACTTGTTGGCTCTTAGATTGGTTATCCCTCCAAGTAACCAGCACTTCCATGATGCAGTTTTCCACCTGTTTTTTGTTGTCTCCTATTTTATTAATACTGCTCCACTTGAGTCCAAGACGCACTCCTAGTCTCCTCCATGATCCAGATTCCAGATTGTCGCAGATGAACAGCAAATCTTGATCATCAAAATAGTTTCCTAATTAAAAATCATACAGACACTAAGCAAAATACCAGTGCTTACAGTGGTTTTGGTACAAGGAGTTCGTTGGTTTGATTCCACCCGAATTACAAGTTTATTCCTCACAAGAATTTAGGAAGCATTGAGTGTACCAGGAGTTCTGAATTACATTATAACAGGGGCCAAGTTTGTAGATTAAATCAATTTGAGGGGTCCAATGATCATGCAAATTTACAAAGTGACCTAAGGTCTAGAGGAAATAAATTTGAAATGTTTCTCTTTGTATAAAAGAGCATAAAGCAAGATGCATCAGAATCGTGCAAGCAATGTTCCTCAGCAAGTGCGAAAATGGTAGGCAAATAAATTTGGAGAATCAGTACTTTTATTAGATTTTTACTAACCTTTCACTGGTGTTGAATTTTGAGGAAGATTTATCTGAGTTGATGCAACTTCTGACTCGTCACTGTAACCATGTTTTTCACGTACACTTTCTGCAAGTCCAACAAGCTTCTGTTGTCTCAAAGCGTTCACCATGGTTGGTACTTGTTGGCTCTTAGATTGGTTATTCCTCCAAGTAACCAGCAATTCCATGATGCAGTCTTCGACCTGTCTGTTGTTTTTTGCTATCTTTTTTATATCGGTCCAATTGAGTCCAAGACGCACACCCAGTCTCCTCCATGATTCGGGATCCAGTTTGTCACAGATGAACAGCAAATCTTGATCATTACAACATTTTCCTTATAGAGATTATACGAGTAAAAAACACTTAGTTGATGACGTCATTGACAATAATGTGTACTATTTGTTACTTTGGTAACAAAATAGAAACAAGCTGTAGAAAAAAAATGTGAGGTTAATTTGCTATGTATTTCCAAAATCATTAAAATACTTACCTGCTTGTTGAGTGACAAGATTCTCTTCGCTAATTTCACAC
>NW_022682691.1:273940-277574 GCF_011630105.1 Anneissia japonica | reverse complement strand
GTTGGTATATGTACCACTTGCTGAGACTGTGGACGATCTAGAGAGTAATGGAATAATACATCAAGGTAAAACAACACATTACCTTTGATAACAAAAGTTGTTTGTAATTGTTCAACCTTGCTTTAATTATGATCATTTCACGTTGGCACTTCTTTTTTGATATCTATTATTTTCTCTCATAACAGAGCTTACGAGGAATAATTTTGCACAGGGTTTTTATATAGAGCAATGCAGTAGGATACTATGTCGTTTGTTTCTGTTTAACAATTTGTCAATAGGCAAACATGTGTTTTATTTATTTTTTTATTTTTATTTTTTTATTACACTTCATCACTGCAAAAATACAAGGACAATTCAAAAACAAGACAAAAAACAGCGAAAAGGAGGGGATGAACAGGTGTCAAGCACCTCTATCTACATCCCCCCTTGAACAGATTACAGAACCACACAAAATATACAAGAGAACAGGCGAAAATACAGAACATTAAAAAAGTAAAATAGTAAATATACAAATTTAAACATACAGTACAAAATATAGCTATATATTATACAGTACAAAATATAGCTGTTATATTGTAACATTTACAGATGTCTTTTTACTACTATTAATAAGTTCATTTGTTTGTTTCATTTTTGCCCAAATAGATTTACCAAAGCAGACTTCAATGAACATAACTGTACTTTACCTTGCAATCGTGGCTCGTCATCTCCAAATAGTCGACGGTAGCGTGGCAATATTTTGCTTCCACATGGCAGCACATCCTCATCAAACGTGCGCACTATTTGCATGTGGGCACTACTTGAGTCTGAACTGCATTCGCAAGCAATGTACCTCGTCAATTCAATGCCTCGTACGCCACTCAGACAAAATAGCTTTAGTTCCTTTTCGAGGAAACTCAGCACCTGGTGGAGATGAAAAATATAGGTTAAATCTATGTTAAATAATTAATGTACATTAAGGAAAAGCATAAATTTAAAACATTAGAACATTCAAATTAATTCTCAAAAGTCTCTCAAATCAATGAAAGTTGTAGTACCTTTTTACACACTGTCGGTGAGGGCTCATCTTCCTGACTGGGTTCCAAGATTGCGATCGTTGTCTAGAAAATATAACATTAAGCCGCCGTCATTTGAAGACAAATATGATTTTGATACTCATTTATTCTTGGCAGTTCTAGTAGTTTCTTTTCTGTGTGTATGTTCTTTATATTTCATACTGCAAAACAGTATTATATTTACAGTATATACAGTACTTATATTTAGGCCTATACATTTTTTTAATGATTTAAGATTGCGGTGAAGATGATGTTTATGTTAGTAGCTTATATAATGTTGTTAGCAGATTTGGTTTTTTAATAATTATATTCCCGCATTTGTATGAAATGTGTAGTCTTATGTGTATTGTGTTTGCAAAATTAGACTATTTTTACCATTGTGTATAAACTTTCTATTCATAAAGAAAGTAATGAAAATCATATTAAAAGAAATTTTAAGTATATCATAATAGGTCCTACTTACCTTAAACATACGGCGATTCCTGACTGTTGCTACACTCATAACCACTTTGTGAAATTGATCGATATTCAACTGCACATGCTCATAAGACAGTTTAGGTTTATCGCCTTTTACTTGGAATTTCTCTATGAACTTAGTTACTCCTCGCTGGAAAAGATCGTCAGGGAGATACCGACCGAAGTCATGAAAGATTGAAACTGCATGCATCCCATCATCCTCAGTGGGCCTATCAATACGTTCAGGTTTTAAACGTGAAAGAACGTAGAAAATACGTTTACGTTTACGTAGAATCAATTGTAAACGGCCACGAAAACCACTCTGGAAAACAATAAGAATTCTACGTAGTGCAAAAAAAAAAAAAGAAAAAAAAGAGAGAACATTTCAAACAAGTTCGTGGCTCATGGTATACCGTAATTGTAATTTTTTTATTGGTTTATTTGTTTGTTTGAGATTGGTGTTATGAAACAGACCACTATATAAAAAAGAAAACAGGTCTTCCTCTAATTAAAAACCACTTTCTGAACCGGAGTTTCCAGCTCTAGTTTTTAATTAAAATAATAAAGATAAGACATAAATTGTCAAATTTTTTTCACAGAAAATTGATCTGTAATTGGAGGTAGACCTGTCTTATTTAAAATTACCTTTGTAATGTTTTTCTCACACACCAGTCCAAACTTCTGCATGAGAGATACAAAGAAGTCGAACGTCTCATCTGAAAATCCGAACTTCTTCCACAGATGTCTTAACAGATGCTCCTCCAGGATCCCTAAGTCCAATTTCCGCCAGGCCTCTCTATACCTTCGCTTCTGAAATTACATCATTTAACTTAGGCCTTTATATGCCACATTTTCATTACACAAAGACACTAGAAACTAGATAATCCCGCTATTTTCTAAGACTTAAATTCTTAGCCTTTTTCGTTCACTGGCACCCCCCACCCCTTCCCCACATGGTCAAATTCATCAATGTTTCCGATCCTAACTAAAGGCGGTGCCAGCAGGATGAACCTCCCTTACATGAAAATAATATGGTTCCAATTTGTTTCCATTTGCTATGCTTGCCGACCCCTAGAGGTTTTGTAGACCCCAGGGTGAAAACCATGGTTCTAAGATTACTATATGATATAATATGATATGTTAGCTCACCATAAGCTTAGGGTCAATAACGGTGATTATTGTTTTAAACATGTCGACTAATTGCATCAGATCTAAAACAACAATATCCCTTAAGGCTTCGTCATCAGGAAAGTAGAGAATCTCACCAAGGTCGTGTAGATACTCAAGCAGTACCCTTTGAGCATCTTGTTTGACCCCATACCGCTCAACTAAAGCGATCACCTGATAAAGAAAAAAAAAACCAAGTTTAATGGTTTTAAACTAGTGTAGAAATTGATACCAAAACATTCACTGACAAAGGTGGTATATTCGCAAATCAGTGACAAATTTATTAAATTATGTTTTTACTTGAAAATAATGCCTGACAGTTATTAAGTTCAATTTTGGGCTGTTACTGTCTGTTCCTTTGTACTTGTTTATTGCTGTTTCTGTTCTTATAAAGTTTAATGTTTTCATGAAATGATAAAGAATAATCACAAGCTAATAATAATTAGACTTATATAGCGCTTAATGCCAACAAGACCTCTAAGTTAGCGCTTCACATTTTTACCCCCCTCCCCCGCCCACCGCGTCATTGCATCAAGCACATATGGTACACATGCCTGGGGAGAATTCCATAATGTTGCAGGTGTATTCTGCGAATTTTGTGTTTGAGCCTACCAGGTACCCACTTATACTCTGGGTGGATAGAGACAAACATCGGTGAAGTGCCTTGTCTAGACGGAAGCGAATGCACAGCGAGGGATTGAACCGCCAACTTCAAGGTTGGGAAGTAGAACCACTAATGTTGCGCCATCCTGCACTTTCTTTAAATTATTAAATGTCTAACCTCTTTGGTTGGTAAGTAGATATGCTTCTCTTTTAACTTTTGGATTTCCTGTTGAACAAGCAACCATTTCAAAGGTAGTTTTCTAACCATCATCTTTGCGAATTTTAATATTTGGTCCATGATGTTAGAAGCATTGCTCCTGGCGAAAGGTAAGCTGTTCTCAATAGCAAAGAAA
>NW_022682691.1:257926-272092 GCF_011630105.1 Anneissia japonica | reverse complement strand
GCTTACAGTGGTTGGATCCCTGACTTTAGCGGGGGAGTCAAGATCATCTTCCAGGTTAAATACCACACAAATAACGGCAAAAGATACCATAAATATCTACAAGAAAATGATTTACAATCTATTTTTTTGACTATTGAAAACTCATTTAAATACCTAATAATTATTTTTGTAACTTAATAATAACTATAATTTATTATTTGATGTATAGAATTTACTCGTTGTATAACATGATATATCGGCTGGCCCCCGAAATCCCAGATGCTCATAATGAAATCGTTGCCAGATTTTTGCCATTCTTGCGTCGCATCTCCCCTTGTGAACTTGAGTTCTTTTATTCGCTCCTGGACTTTAGTGGCGATGGTTTCGGGGACCTCTTCCATCGAATGGGTATGTGTCTGTCCTTTGGTATCTGATTCCATTTTCGGGTTTCTGGCGTCAACATTCGATGATGATTGTCCTTATAGAAGATTCAGAATAAAAATTAAATTTCATATTTCAAAACCAAGAAATAGTGGGGGTTTCCACTGACCCTACAAGGTTTTGGTAGTGCTTGATTTCAGAATTGGTATAGTGCAGTGTCAGTGGGTCAGTGAGGGAGTTTTCTTTTTCTATTGTTCCAAGTTCCAAATTAGCTGTTCCATGTAGTATTCTTTTGGAAATGTTCCTTCAATACTTGTTCCATGAGCAACCATACCAATTATGTTGTTAATAGAGGTGTGATGGCCCTCCGTGTGAAATGCTAATAAATATAATATATTTATTTGATCAATTTCTTATGAAATGTAAACACGAGCACCTTACCCTGGTTATCTTTCGTCTCGGCTTTAGCTGGTGATAACACGCTCTTGAAATAATTGTAAACAAAAAGAAATAAGAAATTAACCATTATATACATTGGCTGGATTTTATCCATTATTTGTCATTATTAGTAGCATTAAATATTTCACTATTAACCAAATTAAATGCTCGTGAATATCACCAAAATGATAGTGTGTAAATCTTACTTCTCTTGTTACTTCTACATTCTTCTCCGTTTCTTTTTCTAATATTTTTTTCGCTATGGAATCTGCCATTTTTGCTTCATACATGTCATTGGCACCAGCTGTTCAGAGATAAATAATTTCGTTACTTAAATAATTGATTTTAGACTGATCTCTTTGTGAATGCTGATCTGCATATTTACTGACCATTTACAATAATCCCAACTGAGCACAGAAATGACTTATAGCAGGGGTGGGCATAAAAATTGGTCAGAGGGCCAAAGGGAATTTCTGAATTAACACCGAGGGCCACACCCAAAATTTGATCTTTTCAGTCCGCTTCTAAAAACAACCAAGCACTGCTTTTACACCACTTTATTCTCAGTTTTAATATTACTTTTTACATATGATCGGTGTCAGGCTGTAAAAAACAAGGTGTTTTCTAGCCAATATTTTATATTCGCGGGGCTGAAAAAAAATCGCTGTTGGGCTGCATGTGGCCCACAGATCGCACTTTGCTCACCTGTGACTTATAAGATAGGTAGGTACAAGGAAGTTTTCACATTTAGTGAAAGCAGTTAGGTGCACTGGAAATTATTTGGAATCCCCTCCTTGACGTCGGGTTTCAATCGGGTTTCAATCGGGTTTCTACCTAGCTATATCAGTTGGGTATTAGAAAATTGCTGGGAGTAACCTGTGGTTGACCAGCACCCCAGCTGAACATCCTGCTTTCAACCGTTTCACGATTTTTGAAATTGGAGTTACAATACATATGAGCCATGTGGCTCGGTATGGATTTATATTACTTGTATAAAAAGTATAAAAGTGTTTGCTTTACTTACACTGATCAGGTGGTGCTTCCTTCCAATTTAATTCATCGTGCAATTCATGGGTACACACCTTTGTGTTGGCAATTGCATCCGTAATACCCTCATTTGGATCAAAACTAAAGCAAAATGAAATGATTGATCTAAAGATATTGATACTACAGAAAGCATAATAGAGATACACATTACTGTTCAGAACGTACATATTTAAATTAATATGTAAATAAATGTGTGGAAATGGATTGATATTAATGAATGATACATTCATTTAAGTTGTCGATTATTGAATTTAATACAAAGGATATTTGAATTACAGGTTAATTAAAAATCATTACTGAAGGCTTCAAATAATTCCACTGGTTAACTAAATGTAGTGAAAGCTAACACTGAATATATTTAGCTTACGTATTCCTTAAAAATAAATAAATGTGTGGAAATAGATTGATATTAATGAATGATACATTCATTTAAGTTGTCGATTATTGAATTTAATACAAAAAATATTTGAATTACAGGTTAATTAAAAATCATTAATGAAGGCTTCAAATAATTTAACTGGTTAACTAAATGTAGTGAAAGCTAACACTGAATATATTTAGCTTACGTATTTCTTAAAAATGACTTGATAGTAGAGGTCTTCCCGACTCTCTCGAGGCCCATAAAAACTGTCCTTCCTTGATTAACCTCTGCTTCTCCCTCAGCTAGAGCATCATTAAAAGCTTCCATTGCTTCGTGCCCACGTGCCAAGATTTCCATTGGAACATTCCCCGCTTTAAGTATAAATATTTCTGATTTACACATTGAATTACCTCATGAAACTTGTTAGATATGAAAAGAAATCGATAATATTATTGAGGCCCGCAATGTCGTTATTTACTAGAGAGGTCTTTAACCTATTCATTCATCTGTAGGCATACAACTTTTCATTGCTTTAATTGTGATAGTTGCATTTCTTTCCCCATAACAATATTCTTATCAATGGTGCAACGATTACGTTGATCATACCCATTTGTGATTACGGATAGCAGTTTAACCCAGATAAAAGCAACTTGCAAAACAAAAAAGGAGGATTAAAAATTATTTATTCCAAAAAGAGGAGGAAATTACGATGGGGGAACAAAAAAATATAGGCCTAGAGTATTAGTTTTATTTTCATCATTGAATAAATGTTTTACAGTATTATATTCAATGATATACTGAGTGATATTGCTATCATTCTGTGGGAATCAAGCATAAAAAACACTGTAAAAAACATCACAAAGCGCAACCAACAGCCCCCTGGATCACTAATCAAAATACTGTAAATAATACCACTTAAAGATTAGGTTTCTTATTTACTGTGTTTAAACGTTAAGTACTGTATGATCACATAAATGACACATAAAAAATGAATGTACATTTGGTGTTTCATGAATTTCATACTAAATATACAGTAAAGCCGTGTTATGGTATAGAACAATATAAAGTAAATGACAGCAGCACTTTTGAGACTAACAATATATACTTTATTCTCTAGCTTTCGTCCTCACAGTGGACTTCATCAGGAGATTGTGAAGTCCACTGTGTGGACGAAAGCTAGAGAATAAAGTATATATTGTTAGTCTCAAAAGTGCTGCTGTCCTTTACTTTATATTGTTCTATACTAAATATACACAATGCTAAAATATACTATCAATTTCAAAATTATTTATACAAAACAAAAACAAATAAATAAGAAATATGTTGGTATGAACAGCTCACTTTGTAAGAGACGCATGAGCATTTCTTTCTGTTCTTCTCTTTTTCTAGAATCGTACTCCATACATGTGTTTTGCACATACACGTCAGCTGGAGTTTGATCATCCTGCAACGACAATCACATATCATACCTCATGAAATTAATTAATATTAAATCAAGAAATACAATTACATTAAAGCTTCAACAAATGTTACACAAAAAAAAACAACAAACAACTGAATTGAATAAATTTACCTATCAATTTAAGTAATCTTTAATTCTACATTTGCATCTTGTAGAGATTCATGTTAACAATAAAACGGTGAAGAAAATAAATGGTTGTTACAACGATCGTGAATAAACATTTCGCCTGAGTGTATAGGCCGAAATCCTATTATCATTAGTCGCCACTACCATATCGACATTATGGTTGCCATCAATCATTTTAGTATGCTCCTTATCACCATCATTATTATCAAAATATTCATAATAATAATAATAATAATAGGCCTAATAATAATACTAATAATAATAATAATAATCTTCGTCATTTATCTACTTTACCTCATTTTTTAACTTGGCATCCGCTCCATACGTATAATCCAGACACAGTCAACACCTCTGTAAACAAGAAAAATGATGCCATCTAAAACATTACAGTTAAAATTTAGGTAAATATAACCAACTTGTACTTTGTATAAAATACATTTTTCATTACAATTTTCATTCAATACAATAATTTAAAAGTACTATCATGTTATACTAAAAATGTCCTTTATGATGATTATTCCATTCTATTCAATTTATTTTATTGCTGCATTTTTTCATCATAAGAAATTAGGCCAAACAAAAAAAGTTATTGTGTTGGCTACAACCAACCGAACCAAAATGTTCGAAAATTGAGGGTCATCATTTTATTTTATTTTATTACTTACTACAATGAAAAATATATTCAATGACTTAACAAATGTGGAATAAGCTTATCTTGCAACGGTAGGCGATGCAACAGTGTTATGCGATTATTTTGCTCTTCAATATAGATTTTAAAATCGTGTTTGTTGTGTTCTTAATATATTTTCTACTTTTTAGGCATAAACACATCATCGGTCAAAAAAAAAAAAAAAAAAAAAATCCTACTGAACTACCCATTTTTTTTTTTAAAGATTTTGCCAAAACGTGGCCAACAAGAATTTTTTTTAATGCCATTATCACACAGCATTTAGGCTACATGGGGAAATGCATTGATAATAATGCTAATACTATAGATAATAACACGAATACTAAGAGATGCGTTTATTTATAAATCATATAATACCAAAATACTGATATATTATAGACAAAAAAAAAATGACAATGGCAGTAACAACAGTAATGATAATAATAATGACAAAACAAACTTCATTTATAATAAAGTTTATTTGGTCAATAATGCGTACTGTATTAAAATAAAATAATAAAGTTTATGATTGTATAATGTGTTTTTATGCATAAGTTTAACCTTCGTATATTATAATATAAAACTCCACTGATTGTTTTATATTAAAGGTAATCACTCTCTAATGTACTGAAATACTCAAATTGTTGTTGTAGCGGTCTTTGATTGTTTTGATCACTACACATTAGTTGTTCGTATGCCGATTGTTCTGTAGTACGCACTAACGCTAATCAAGTTAATTGTATTACATTAGTGTGTTTACATTAGACAAAGATGTGTTTTGAATGATAAACTCGCCTGTGTCATGAGTAATATTAACATACTGGTAAAGCATCTGTCAAAAAATACAATCATACATTGAAAGCTCAAACAGGCCGTAGCCACAGAAATTAAAGTGGTCATGTTGCAAGCGAAGCAAGCAAATGAGGCTGGAGGCCAGGGGGCTGCGAAGGGCCTACGTGGGGCATTACAGTCGCCTATGGACCAGAAAAAATATTCTATTTTGACAATTGACAGACCAATTTAAATGATGTTCTGTAATAGTACCTTTAAAAATATTTTATATAAAAATATGTTTTAAACTATTATTAGAGCTATGATGAAGCTAAACAATAATAACAATTTGAATTCAAAACAGACAGGTTTATTCAGAAGAAAAATTGTTAATTTTTGTTATTTTAGTATTTTGCTTTTTGACAATGACAAAAATCTAAGATTTGATCAATGAACGAAAAATAATATTAATTCTATGGTACACTTCAATCAATATCGATTTAATAGAGGTTCATTACAAAGCATACCTGCTGTATATGTATTAATAATGTTGCATACTAGAACTATCATGAATAAATATACGGAAGGCATGGTTTTTTTTCTTGTTTCTTGTTAGTTGACCAGGCAATTTAGTGAAGAAATGAACAGAAAGTCCTATAGGCAAGTGTATAATAAAAGGGAAATATTATAAAATGGAATATTATATAAACTAACATTAAAAGTTTACCCCAAATTTCAGACTTGTGGTTCCTGAATTATGTCAAAGAGGTAGTAGGTTTCAAGAGTCTAATAAATACCGTAGTAAACATACAGTGGAATTTAGCCTTTCTTCCCAATAAATCCTAATAAATTAACTAAAGCTTGTCAAAAAAGTGGCCAGGTTGAAACCTTGCTGTATTTTTTTAACTGTTTTCTGTACAGCCTTTTTAATTGTTCATGCTTTGTCTCGCGTAAACATACTTAGGCTGGACTACATAGCCCGGCCTAGCCTAGGCCTACATACATATGTAGAAATAGGCCTATGTAATGCAAAATGTAATCATCATATTGTGTGTACAAGACTAATAGAAACAAAATCAAGTCCAAAAATGGCTGAAAAAAGCTGATTTTCCGAAATTTTAAACACGCTTTTTACTTATGAGTGATTCAGAAACATTCATTCGCTTGGCTATCACAACATGGACGCCCTATGTCAAGAAATTTTGATTCAGAATCATTAATGTGCTTGGCTTTCACTCAACGGTTAAAACCACACAATAAAGCAATTGAACATTAATAGAAGTAATAAATACAGTATTTTACAGCCATATTTAAATTAATATTAATTAATTAATTAATTAAATATTTAGTTATAATTTTATGAGTAATTTATTAATTACATAATGACGATTTGTCATTCAGTGTTTTTAATGAATAATGTGTTGTTTCCTATACGTACCGTGTCTTGCCTATTTACATTGCGTGCAGAAATCCTGAGTGCTGCTCTCAGCTGTTGAGTGTAGCCGAGTGCAGCAATGCGATGTAGAATACAACCAAGAGACTACACAATGAACAAGGAATATGAAAACAGAGAATATACAACACATATCTCTTTAAAAAATATATATTTTAGGTCATTATACTTTTTATTGATTTTTTCTATAAAAGTGTAAGATAGGACGCCCACTAACGGTTGTATATTCTTTTTATTACCCAGCAGCGCTGCGCAGCGCGGTAGAAGTACGCCCGCTATGGCAGAAAACAAAAGTACAGTATCTTGTGGAGAACAGATAAACAGACAAACCTACCGTGCGCGGTGGAGTACTGGGTAATAAACATAGAGATATAATAAAAATACAGTACTAGAGCGCTAACAGCAATGTATTCGATGTTCGAAATACGCAGAACTGTGTGTGTGTACCATCCAAGATGGCTGCCATAGATTCAGCCAATCAAATTTCCCCTGAGCACTATCATTTTCAAACAATGGCGCCCTCAATTTACACAGAAAGATTAGTACTGCTAGTTACCCGTATTTTGAACATTGCCCCTCCCCTGCCATCGAGCAAATCTAGGCTCCATCACTTTCGTTTTGTGATGATTTTACACAAGGAGGAAATAAACTCATAAGCAGGAAGTAAAGCATTAGATTAATCCCATAGTTGCCGTAATAATGTATTGTAGTACAAATGAAAATAATAGCATTTGAAATTGTGAAATTTCCAATGGTTTTTCCGGCAAGCAGATGACTTTCATAAAGTATAATAAGTTGCTTACAACTCGGAACTTATCAACTCTAAACATATTTGGCCCTTCAAATAAATAATTCTCTACCACAGGCATAGTCCATACGTAGGGTTGTAATGTTATAAAGAATATTTAAGAGTGAAATAAAAAAAAATATGCTATACCAAATATTCTTATTTAATTGGCGAATATGTCATTCCAGTATACTAAGATTTCATCAATACGGTCCTACTTATAGTTTTGATTTTGCTAAAAATTAAATTGGTTGACATTTTTTGAATTGTTACCAACAGTCTCTCATTTCAAATTGATTTTAGATGAAACACGCATTTTAAAGAAACACACGCGAGATCATCATTGTCACGCATTTAGCTGTCCATGCGTATACCAAATTATCAGGAATCCAGGGAAAATTATTTAAAATTAGAAGAAATTGGTTTTATTTAAGATATACAAAATGTTTAGAGAGTGCACTGTTGCCAGCATCAAACTCACACACTTGTAAGCACAAAAGTACGTGAATACATTAATTCACTGACAATAAAGTTACTAAAAATTGATTAGTACGTAGGCCTATCCAATTCATTTGTTGATTGTTTTAGTAGGCCTAATGATACGTTTGTGTACATAATTAGAGTGCTGCAATTAAACATAAAGTAAAACACAAATTGTAGGCCTACGTGGCTTTATTAAAAATATTTTTGTTGATCCGCTATAGTCAACAAACACCCGGAAATCATTTAAAAAATAGCTTCTCAAAATTCTCAGATCGTCGAAGCAGTCATGCACTCACGCATTTCAATTCTCTCAGGTGGGTAAATGTGTCTTCTGTGTAATGTAACCTAATTCAATTATAGAAACTTTTGATCTGATTCTTTTTCAATTAGTTCTATTAGGAAAAAAAATATTATTTTTGTTTTTGTTACTGTTTTCACAGTAATTAAGATACCTCGATGATTCTCCGACAACCGAAAATACTTATCTAGCGCCCTTTTTAGTTCAGATGCTATTTGTACCCATAGAGCTATTACATCTCTATGTTTGTACCATAAGATCTTTCTATCTTCCTACAAAAATCATGTACCTATTTCCTACTAAAAATTATAATAATAATTAATAATAATAATAATAAGAATAATAATAATAATAAAAATAAAAATAATAATAATAATAACAATAATAATTTTATTTAGCTATTATGATTATGATTATTAATATGACTACTAAACTTTTGGATGAATAGGCCAATTGCAAGAACTTTTTTATTTTTTAACTTTGCTTTGTCGTTTGTGTTTGTTGTTTTTTATGCGAGGGCCCCATGATTGTTAGTATTGGGTTACCGTGGGTAAATAAAGTTAAATAACTTCAGTATAACTGCCATCTTCAGTGTAACAATTGCTTACAAGCAATTTCTAGCAGGGTGAACAAGTGCAATGAATTTTATTATTAAGCGTAAATTAATAAATTTAAGGCGTAGCATTTAAGTTATACAAAAGAATAGTACTGAATAATCAAATCTAACATAATAGTTTTAAACAACATTATTTAGACTATAAGTAGTCACTAAATATGGTAAGCAATATCAAGTATCTTAATGAGGTTTTTAAAAATAGGTAGATTTTACACTAAAGAGGGCGCTAGACTTAAATATTTTGTTGTCAGAGCAAGGTCAGAGAGTTTCGGTGCTAGAAGAGTCACACAATCGAAGTTCATACAATAATTCAAATATTAATCCATTGCCATTAACTTTCTATTGTAAATACATTATTGACTGAATTGATTAACATTTAGTGAGAAATAATAAGGAATGTGTAATACTATTTGATAGGATTAAACAACGCTACCAAGTATCTTTTGACCGGTATGCTAGATAAGCACACTGGTAATTATAACAAATAACTTTGATTTTTAAACTTGGTAACAGTGTGCTATGTAGGCCTACGTCTAGTCCTTAAAGATGTATAGCCCTCTAAAAATGACAAACAAATCATTTAAAAAATAATTTGAAATCAATTTGCTAATTTTGCAGTGATATACAAATTATTAATTTGAGCATAACAATTATGAAGTTATTAAGTTTGTACCCTGCTATTTTTAACTTGACTTGATAATTACAATACAAATAATAAACAATTCCTGTGACTTTGTGTTTCTATAATTTTCGCTGTAACATTTTTAAATACATTAATTTATATGTTCAGGTTGATATGTTTGTGTTAATTTGAAAAAAAGGTTTTTAAAGATTTTTTTAAATGTTTTCCTTGACACAATAATACATATAAGCTATACATTTATTATTTTTTGTTTCAGTGTCATTCTTAGTTTGCCCTAATAATGTCTTTAATGGTGACATTGCATGATGAGCTTATATTTGCAAGAAAGGTGCTTTTATTAATAATATAATTAATATTACAATTTGTTGTAATTATCCTTTGAATTAAATGATGTTGAACTATATTTGAGTACTGTATACATTACATACCATGTACTCATTTACGAGTTCAGGAGCGGCTCTGATAATGTTTCTTACTTCATCCCATTTTTCGCCCCTTACAGCGTTGTATAAGCTGTCACTGCGATGACAAAAGAAAACAAAGTTATTTACTAAAATAGCTAATAAATCAGTTATACACTTAATATCAGTGAACCGATAAAATATATGCATGATAAATATTACATTAATTGATTATAACATATTCATTTTGATTACTAATAAATTAATTAATTTTGTATAATCTACTATACACAACATTGATGTGCTGTCTGTCCACAATGCCGTGCATCTGACAACTGTACGCCCTCAATGGAACGGAGGCGGGTTTGTCAACTTATGAATCCAGGAGGTGCTGTGCTGTGGTCTGAATGATTATTAACATCACCATTATTATAGTCTATCATTAGGCTTTAATAATGCTTCAAGTTATTTAAAAGAAGGAACAGACAAATAATTAAGAAAAACAATCATTGTACATAAATTATTGATTGATTTCTTTGCTAATAATAAAAATACCGATGTCGATTTTATTTTTAGGACATCAAGTGTAAATATACCATTCTAATTTTGCTTTAAAATTTCATTATAATAATTTTTTTTTTCATTTCCAACATTATTTAATCAATTATGCAAAATAGAAATGTATAGAATTACGTTATGACGTAAATCTAAACACATGTAAAGTAATATTGGTTAACACTTACGCTGTATATTGCGGTGAAGCCATCTTCTTTGCGTGTAGATTTATAGTGCTCTTATAGTAATCGTATAGGTACAGTACGCAAGGTTGGTGAGTGTGGTTTGCTCGGTACAGTAATATAATGGAGTCATTTTCCGTACCACGTCATTATTGTATCGGTATTTTAGTTATTCATATCATGGAGGTTTTATAATATTTAAAAAAAAATCAATAACGAGCAATGAAGATAAAGTGACGATGGGGCAACAGTTGATATATTCAGGGTTCATGATAATATTGAAGTTCTAGGGGTCGAGGTCTTGTTCTCTATTGATCACAGCCGCCGTGTGTCCAATACCCCCCTCCCCCGGAAAATGTTTCTGGGTATCAAATCACAGGGGTTGTGGGTCCCATAGGGGTGCAGAGCGGGGTTAAGTGGCTTTATTATTATTATTATTATTTATTATTTATTATTTATTATTTATTATTATTATTATTATTTATTATTATTATTATTATTATTTATTACTATTATTATTAATTATTAATTATTAATTATTATTATTATTATTATTATTATCATTATTATTATCATTATTATTAGATTAGATTAGAAGGGAAGCACTGAAAACACCAATATTCAAATCTACTCCAAAGTGATGTGTTTCGCATCACGGAAACATTAATTACAAACCATAAACCACAATATCTTAAACATAAGGAGCTTGCGACAATGTAGATCGCCTATTTGATATGATACGCCAAATCAACAGAGAATAAACACATTATTATCAGACTGAAATAGAAACTGCAGTTCGATTTCATTATCTAGCAAAGGCATTTTGATTTCAAGGATATAGTCCTAGGCCTAAGTTTTTTTTAAAGTTCAGTATCTGTCTCCCCACCCCACGAAGTGTCAATGAGAGGTATTATAAGTTTGATACGTGAAAGTGCGTGTATTTGTTTACAGGAGTTCAACACTTCTAAGCAGTTCACATACAATTTTATATAAATCTTGATAATTACTATGTGTATTGTATGATGTGGGTTTTAGTTTGTTTGAAACTACAGCTTACTATTGTACTTCGACTGTAGCACACTTTAAATATAAGCGCTATCAATCCGCCCCTGAGGAATTGAATTTTGCCTGTTCGGCTTGGCTGATTCCTAAAGTAAAGATATACTGCGGTTTTCAGTTAAAATAAAATTATCTATTTTTGTTTTTACTTTTGTGTGTATACCAATTTTAACGTCATTTGTTTCATCTTCTAACAAACGTAATAAATTTAGACAAGTTTTTTTTTCCCATTTTATTTCCATAACAAAAGAAAAAACCTTCCAATTAAAATTGATATCGAATAAATATAATATACGCACACCAAAATATATGAATAAATAAATTAAATAATAAATACATAAAGCAAAAACATATCAATAATTTTTTATTTAAATTTGGTTAAACTGTCACAATGTGGATTCGTCGTACGACCGTCATCGACGCAGTAAGTGTCCGGCTTCACATTAATATGACTTTTGTCCTAATTATGATCTTAATACTTAGCTGCTTAGTAACCGTAGAATCATGCTTTCTAATGTTTTTTCTTTATTATAATGAATTTTGATTTTGATTGTGAAAGTTACTCTATGATTTAATAACTATGTGCCTAGCAGCACGCGAAATAGAGCACTTAAAAATCTGCCATTTGGATGTGTTAATACCGTTATTTTTTTTTTTTTTGAAAACCATTATGTTTCGGTTTTTCATAATAAAACATTATTAAACACAATAAGATTTTCACAAAGTGATGCATAAATTTACAACGTCTGCCATAAAATCTGGAAACCCAAACCGGATTAAAATAGGCCTATAGGCTTATATGTAGGGCTAATTTTAGGGTTACAGACAGACATCCCTCAGACAGTGCTCCAGTGGTGCCGAATTGAGGTACACTAGAACAGTGTATTAAAACAAACAGGTATCCCTATTATATATCACAGGTATCCTTCTGCACCATATCAATAGGATGCTCGGGCCCGGGGCACAATAAAATTATGAATTATGAATTCCTCCCCCGCCCCAATCTTGCAAAATGCGATTGCCCCATTTCAGGAAATACGCCACTAGTATTGTTACTAGTATGCGGCAGTGGCTCCAAATTGGGTTCACTGAAGCACAGTGTACTAAATCAAAGCATTTTAGGACGCTCGTCTTTGGACATCAAATGTATCCCTTAGTGACATATCCAGATGGGTGCGCACTCCATCACCAAACAAAACTCCCCTAATCGGTCCATTATTGACAATGTCTGAAAAAAATCACCTCCTATCACCTTATCTTGCGACTTAGCTCCCCTACACATAATTATCGAGCCCCCCTCCATACTCAAGGCTTCCTCAGCCACCCTTCCATTTCAATTACCATCCCCACGTACCCCATTGAAGCTTCTGGATACGCCACTGGTATCCATATTCTATGTTATTGTAATCTAGTGGCTTCAAATTGAGTCCTCTGGCTAGCAGTGTTTCACTATATCAAGGCAGTTCAACAAAAAGGACTTTCATCTCTGAGCGACTGCCCCATCCCTTGAAAATTCTTCATGCTACTTCAAACTGGGATAAACTTCAGCCTACATGAGCCACATGGCTCGTTTTACCTATAGGTAACAATACATTCCTCGAGCAATGAGAGGTTTTATAACGAACAAATTTGATCCAGCAAGGAGACGAATTAATATCGTATTTACCATTAAGCTTAAAGGCCTGTTTATACTTCAACGATAACGATAACGATAAAAAAAAAATCTAAAAAGCAATTGTTCATATAGAAAATAAAAGAAATAAAATAAGTTTTTACACTAGGACGATTCGATAACGATTTATCAGATATGCGATAACACCATATTTTGACAAGTCAAATCAGATGACGTCATAATCATGGAAAAACATTAAAATCGTAGTAATAGCAACGATTTTATCGTTTTTCCACGATTATGACGTCATCCGATTTGATTTGTTAAAGTATTTTGTTATCGTATACACAACAAATCGTTATCGAATCGTCCTAGTGTAAAAACTTTTCTTATTTCTTCTGTTTCTATATGAACAATCGCTTTTTAGCTTTTTTATCGTTATCGTTATCGTTGAAGTATAAACAGGCCTTTAGACAATTCATTTCCACGTAAGTATTCTATTACACACCCACACGCATACACATATGGACAAATACTTTATACCAATTCCACTCAAATTTCTTTTGCGTTTTTTTTTTTTTTTTTTTTTTTTTTTTTTACAACCTATTTAGCGCAATCTCGGTGGTCTAGTAGTTATGATATCAGACATCAGGAGCGGATCCAGAGTTGTCCAAAAGGAGAGGGGGGGGGGCCGAAAGGGGACAGAAATTTGGGCCGATCGAGACAACACTGACACAGGAGGTCCGGGGCATGCCCCCGCGAAATTTCTGTGTTTTAAATGCCCAAAAATAACATTTGAGGCGTTCTGGTTTATCGTTTTTTCTTTCTTTTTTTCTTTTTTTTTC
>NW_022682691.1:251765-257812 GCF_011630105.1 Anneissia japonica | reverse complement strand
AGATGTGTATAAGAGACAGGTGTATGGGGGGTAGGGTGGGGTGTATGTATATGTGTGTGTCACCTTGGAGTTTTCGTGTGTTTGTGTGTCCAAAATATCTCAAAAACGGCTGCAAATATCTAAATAAATTTTACACGGAGTGTTATGACCCAATGAAGAATGATTAAATTTTAATGACGGTCCAGAGTAGAGTGTAGATATGAGGACCATTTCAATGAAAACATCCTAGACCATATATTTCAAAAACTAATCAACTCATCTGATTAAAACTTTCGTGAAAGTTTAAACAATTTATAAGAAATAAATTATCAAAGTTTGGTGACGACACAAATTCGGGTGTGATTTGGTCACTGACCTAAATCTCTCTAAAATAGATCATGGATCAAAATTATCAATGAAGATTTCTTTTTTTTTTTTTTAAATTTTGGGGACAATCAGACGTAGGGTACGAATATGAGGATCAGTTAAGATTATGGTTACCATATACCGTAGGCATAGGATATATAATGAATATTGAAATTAGTGAAGATACAGTAAAGTACAGCGTTTTATATGTACTAATTCACTTTTTTAGGGAATTGATTGGGAATATCGTTAATGCATATTTATAGGCCTATTTAAACAAGTGACGCTGAAAATTTAAAATGATTGTTTGCGTAATATTTCCGTATCAACACTGATACTTAGCATGTACTTTTTTTGTCAATAATACGAGTAAAACGTTCCAGTGTGTTTAACCAGATGAAGTAGGGAATGGCAAGTATACAGTTAATACGATATAAAGTGTTTCTGGTTGGCCGGGTTGCGCGCGGCCGGGTTAGCATTATTTAGTGGTTAGAAAATTAGGTGGCTTGTCGCGAAGTAGGCCTACAGTAAATTTTAGGCAAGGCATTTCGAGTTACAAAATTTGAAAATGCCCACTTGAAAAAACAAAAGTCCCCAAGCATGCAGCCAGACTTAAAGTGAAAATAGTGCCCCTTTTATGAAATTAAAAAAGTGTTTGGGCGAGTTACTGGTGTTTTTGAAAAGGAGCAGACCGAAGTGAGTTGGGGTGGTAGTGGTGAATATGGTTAAGTAAATTGTTAATGTAATTTATTATTATTGTTATTATTATTGTCTATATCATTATTATTACTTTTTAATTATCATTATTAATAAGTTTACAATATTCATTATTATTACTTAAAATTAATTATCATTATTATTAGTTGTTATTATTATAAACATTGTTGTAGAAAAAACATGAACTTGTTCCTCCTGTGGATCTCCATCCTCTGCATATGTTTACTATGTTACGTTGGAGTAGAGGAAATAAATATATTAATAGTATTACTGTTCTTATCCTAATTGTCATCGTAATTTTTATGGCCATTTCCTAGACACCGTGGCCCAAAATCACTAAGAATGAATAATAAAACAAATTGACTCTTTCACGTACATTAATTCCGATAACGTTGTGAACAGCAAGAACTATAACCTTGCTAAATCTGTGTTGTACAAAGACTTACGATATCGAAAGAAATGTTTTGTGCCGACAAGTACTTTATGGACAACAAGCTATTGTTGGTAAAGTTTAACGTACTTCGAAAATAGGTCTATTCAAGATATTCAACAATGAGGAGTTCGGTAAAATATAATGCAAACGAGAATGTCTGTAATTCCCAGCATATTTGTAATGTCGTTAAACTGTATTCCACGTTTTAGGCCCTATAAAAAATATTATTAGTTTATAACCCTATCTGGGCAGGAAAAGTGATAATTATCTTGCTAAAGCCAAATATTACCCTTGGGTTGTTTGCTGGTGCATTGATATTCAAAGTAAAACATGATTTAGATAATGCAAACAATATCTACTAACTATTTAATAAAATAAATGAAAAAAAAAAATAAATAAAATTAAAAAAAAAAATTATAATTTTTTTTTATTTTTCAAATTTTTTTTTCCAGTACCATAGAAGGCATGCGCGCGAGGGTGATAAACTATTAATAGTTTTTTTATTGGGCCTTATTCATTATTTTTTTCAGTGAAGTATTTGGTTTACTGATTCAGTCAAGTCACGCACAGCTATGGTTATTGACAGCAAGAAATATAACCTTATAAGGTGTTATTATAAAGGTTGAATATAAAAGAGTGGTTCGTGCCGCTGTAGGCACACAAGATATTAAAATAATATCAAAGTACTTCAACCCGATTCAACAAAATATCCGAAATTTCAAAGGTTAGACTAGATCATTGGTAACAAAATAAATTGTATGGAAAGGGAATGACAGATTGTTTGGTAAGTAAGTACAGTATACATGCTAAATAACGAAGGGCACTTTTGGGGAAAGAGTGAGATTGTCTCCAGATCTACTGCCCAATTCACCACCAGAAGGGCCCTAATGTAATGGAAAGTCTTCCGACTTCCGACTCGTGTTCTTTGTTTAACAATATTGAAAAATAGGTGGCCTACCCCTATGCAGTACTCTGCTGGATGGTCGGAACATGGTTGACTCACCTTGTGTCTCTTATGATGAAAATCAATACCTTGTATGGTTACATTGACGGTTAGGCCTAGGCCTATATTTTTCTACCAATAAAAGAATAAAACTTATTCCTCGTTTGTTTATCATTCCCGCTTCACAAAGCAAGAGAGACCTGTCAAATAATAACATAGGCATTGGCCTAACAAAAAAAAAAAAAAAAAAAAAAACCACATCATGCCTGCAAAAGCCACATACACGTAGTCTACAGTCCAACCGCTGTTTGTATTAATTCTTCACCAGCTTAGAAAGAATTTGATTGGTCATTTATTAATTGTAATAACCGAATTGTTTTAAAAACCACAAAATCCACCAAAAACGTGAATTAAAAACAATAATAAATAAGTGTAGTGAATAGAAAAGACAGTTACCCATAACATTTGTATGAAACTTGTTTTAATTATCTGAACACCTTAGAATTTATACCATATTGAAATAAAAATAGCCTAAAACGACATTTCCCGCAATAATTATGAAAATCCATAACAACCTTTACTAGCCAGTATTAGAGCACTCACTATACACAGCCTGGAATACATCGACTTAAAACTCTGAGAGAAAAAAGCGTTTTTTGTGAATATAAAAAATGACCTCTGCTGACTTCCGCTGACCTAAAAATACTACGAAACCCCACATTTCATCAATTTCCGCCAAAAAAGTTCAAACTGCATCACGCTAAAAATTAACGAATGAGACCACTTTACAATTGTTGACGTATTGTTTTGCCGCACCATCACAATAACTCACAGGCCAATAAATCAGCAGAACATTTACATAGAATTGGAATTTTATGTGTTATTTATAAATTAAAAATAATAAACAATTAAAAAAAGCACAAATGAATAAATTTTTTTACATCTGACAACAATAGTGTAAATAAGTAAGGTGTTAGTGGCATAGGTGTTATAATTGCATATAAGACCCTATATAACTACTGAGTACATTTACATCGGATCCGAACCGAAATTCAGGCCACGTTTCCGAAGTGCCGAACGCCTGTGTCCCTATTTTTACACACTGATTCGATGTGAGGCTTTAGTTTCGTTACGCGATATTCAGGATTACCAAAATTTGCACATTTTGTCTTGCATAGTAATCTTGTGTGGTTATTTGAAAAATAGTACAGAATGCTATTTCTTGTTAGGTGCTCAAAAGAAAAAAAAATCCAGATTAGCTTTGTAAACCTGTTTATAAATGAGCTAAATGGTAAGCTAATGTGGGGGTGGTCTTTAGTTTGCCATTTTTTATTTATGTTACTCTTTCTTCATACAGGAGGTCGATGTGAAGGCAATCCAGACATTAGCAGAATTAACCTCCAGATGTATAGAACAGTCACAAAGCAGCAGAATCAATGCTGCTGCAGCAAACCATGGAACACTCCAAAAACCCAATCCAAATTGCAGCTGCCTGTCTAACATAAGAACATGTTAAAACTATGAAAGAATTAGCAAAGAGTAATGTGTCTCCGAGAATGTTTACATGTATACCAGCTACATGAATAATTATAAAGCTGTAATTCTTTTCGGACTGTGTTGGTCTAAGGGCCGGAGTTTGAATACCAGGGTTTTAGTTTGTTTGAAACTACGGCTTACTATTGTACTTCGACTGTAGCACACTTTAAATATTAGCGCTATCAATCCGCCCCTGAGGGATTGAATTTTGCTTGTACGGCTTGGCTGATTCCTAAAGTAAAGATATACTGCGGTTTTCAGTTAAAATAAAATTATCTATTTTTGTTTTTACTTTTGTGTGTATACCAATATTTAATCATTTTAACATCATTTGTTTCATCTTCTAACAAACGTAATAAATTTAGACAAGTATTTTTTTCATTTTAATTCCATAACAAAAGAAAAAACCTTCCAATTAAAATTGATATCGAATAAATATAATATACGCACACAAAAATATATGAATAAATAAATATGTAAATAAATCAAATAATAAATACATAAAGCAAAAACATATCAATATTTTTTTATTTAAATTTGGTTAAACTGTCACAATGTGGATTCGTCGTACGACCGTCATCGACGCAGTAAGTGTCCGGCTTCACATTAATATGACTTTTGTCCTAATTATGATCTTAATACTTAGCTGCTTAGTAACCGTAGAATCATGCTTTCTGATCTTTTTTCTTTATTATAATGAATTTTGATTTTGATTTTGAAAGTTACTCTATGATTTAATAACCATGTGCCTAGCAGCACGCGAAATAGAGCGCTTTAAAATCTGCCATTTGGATGTGTTAATACCGTTAATTTTTTTTTTTGAAAACCACATTATGTTTCGGTTTTCCATAATAAAACATTATTAAACACAATAAGATTTTCACAAAGTGATGCATAAATTTACGTCTGCCATAAAATCTGGAAACCCTAACCGGATTAAAATAGGCCATAGGCTTATATGTAGGGTTAATTTTTCGGGTTACAGACAGACATTCCTCAGACAGTGCTCCAGTGGTGCCAAGTTGAGGTACACTAGAACACAATGTATTAAAACAGACAGGTATCCCTATTATATATCACAGGTATCCTTCTGCACCATATCAATAGGATGCTCGGGCCCGGGGCACAATAAAATTATGAATTATGAATTCCTCCCCCGCCCCAATCTTGCAAAATGCGATTTCCCAATTTCAGGAAATACGCCACTTAGTATTGTTATTAATTCTAGTATGCAGCAGTGGCTCCAAATTGGGTTCACTGAAGCACAGTGTACTAAATCAAAGCATTTTAGGACGCTCGTCTTGGGACATCAAATGTATCCCTTAGTGACATATCTAGATGGGTGCGCACCCCATCCCCAAACAAAACTCCCCTAATCCCTAATCGGTCCATTATTGACAATGTCTGAAAAAAAATCACCTCCTATCACCTTATCTTGCGACTTAGCTCCCCTACACATAATTATCGAGCCCCCCCTCCATACTCAAGGCTTCATTAGCCACCCTTCCATTTCAATTACCATCTCCACGTACCCCATTCAAGCTTCTGGATACGCCACTGGTATCCATATTCTATGTTATTGTAATCTAGTGGCTTCAAATTGAGTCCTCTGGCTAGCAGTGTTTCATTATATCAAGGCAGTTCAACAAAAAGGACTTTCATCTATGAGCGACTGCCCCATCCCTTGAAAATTCTTCATGCTACTTCAAACTGGGATAAACTTCAGCCTACATGAGCCCCATGGCTCGTTTTACCTATAAGTAACAATACATTCCTCGAGAAATGAGAGGTTTTATAACGAACAAATTTGATCCAGCAAGGAGACGAATTAATATCGTATTTACCATTAAGCTTAAAGGCCTGTTTATACTTCAACGATAACGATAACGATAAAAAAAAAAATCTAAAAAGCAATTGTTCATATAGAAAATAAAAGAAATAAAATAAGTTTTTACACTAGGACGATTCGATAACGATTTATCAGATATGCGATAACACCATATTTTGACAAATCAAATCAGATGACGTCATAATCATGGAAAAACATTAAAATCGTAGTAATAGCAACGATTT
>NW_022682691.1:232042-249737 GCF_011630105.1 Anneissia japonica | reverse complement strand
TCACTATACACAACCTGAGACACATCGAGTTAAAACTGTGAGAGAAATAGCGTTTTTTGTGTATATATAAAACATGAGCTCTGCTGACCTAAAAAATCTACGAAACCCCACATTTCATCAATTTCCCCACAAAAAAGTTCCAACTGCGTCCTGCATCACGCTAAAAATGAACGAATGAGACGACTTTACAATTGTTGTTTTGCCTCACCATCACAATAACTCACAGACCCATAAATCAACAGAACATTTACATAGAAATGGAATTTCATGTGTTATTTATAAATTAAAAATAATAAACAATGAAAAAAAGCACAAATAGATAAATTTATTACATCTGACAGCAATAGTGTAAATAAGTAAGGTGTTAGTGCCATAGGTAGTATATTTGCATATGACACCCCATATAACTAGGCCTACTGAGTATAGCTGCATTTACATCGGATCCGAACCATAATTCGGGCCACGTTTCCGAAGTGCCAAACGCCAGTGTCCCTATTGTTACACACTCATTAAATTTTCTCATCGGCCTTCCGATCCAAATTCGGTGTGAATGAGGCTTTAGTTTCGTTACGTGGTATTATTCAGGATTACCAAAATTTGCACATTTTGTCTAGCATACAGTAGTAATCTTGTGTGGTTATTGAAAAATTGTACAGAATGCTATTTCTTGTTAAGTGCTCAAAAGAAAAAAAAATCCAGATTAGCTTTATAGACCTGTTAATAAAGGAGCTAAATGGTAAGCTAATGTAGGGGTGAGGGTGGTCTTTAGTTTGCAATTTTTTATTTATGTTACTCTTTTTTCATTCAGGAGGTCCATGTGAAAGCAATCCAGACATTAGCAGAATTAACCTCCAGATGTATAGAACAGTCACAAAGCAGCAGGATTGATGCTGCCGCAGCAAGCCAAGAACACTCCAAAAACACAATCAAAATTGCAGCTGTCTGTCTAACATAAGAACATGTTAAAACTATGAAAGAATTTGCGAAGAGTAATGTGTCCTCCAGGATGTGTACATGTATACTAGCTACATGACTAATTATAAAGCTGCAATTCTTTTACAAGAATCTTTGGCGGGCTGTGTTGGTTCTGCAGCAGGATCTCGTAAATATTGGTGGAGGAAGCCTGTGGTGGATCAGCATCACACTAATGCGCTTCACGCTCCTTCAATCGCTGACACTGGTAAATAGAATTGTAATCGTTGTTTTGGAGTTGGCATACGGTACCTTTTCTGCACTATCTTTTATTAACCCTTCATTCTAATATTTGGGAATTGATTATGTGAGGGGGAATAGATTATGTGAGGGGCACTGGATTATGTGAGGGGCACTAACTCGCAAAATGAGGTAATTTTAGGTGATTTTTAACTACTACTTGTAATTGAGGCACGTGCACCTCCCCTCCCTCTTCGAACTGGACCCTAATCTCAATCTGGATTTGTAGTAGCGAACCCCCTCCCCCTCTTTAGTTTGTAAAATTAGCCTCAAAAAGAAGCCTATCTCGAAAAGAAGCCCATGGGCTTTTCAACATAGCATAGGCTTCTTTTCGAAATAGTAGAGTTACACTGTACACAAATTTAAAAAAAAATAATTAAAGACATAAAGTTTGGATTATACAGTAGTTTACGTGATTTAATGCCAGTTAATAATACTCTATGATACAGATTGATGTACAGCAGCCTTATTATTGTTTCATAGTACAAATTCCCAAAATTTACAGCATTGATTTTGAATGAATCACTAACCCCCCCCCCCCTCTTTACTTTGCAAAAATAGTCTTTAAAAGAAGCCCATGTCGAAAAAAAAAACAAACAAAACCAAAAAGCCCTAGGATTCAATTCGGTATATCCAATTAATTTTACAACAAAAAAATAATAAACGCCTCCTTTGAATAAATAAAGCTATATTGTTAGTCACACGATACTTTTTGCCATTGTTTCATAATTAAATAGACTTATCATTCTTAAATATTATTTTTAGGAAGACCCCACCGCGTTCACATCGGGAGCGAAAATACTCTGCTGAAGCCCAGTTCTCCACAACATTTGAATGCCCTGGGCCCTATATGGCTTGTCGTTACGCCAAAGTTCCTCAGTATGAATAAATATATATGGATAAATAAATTAGCAAGTAAGGGAATAAAGTTACTAAGGTACCAATAATTTCAAGTGGTCTATTGGACTGAACAATGTATAAAAATTTTTCACCTAATCAAAGTAATTAAATTTTGTTTTCTTCACCATGCCATCACAAATGGTGCAATTTAGTAGTCATTTGAACATTATATATAAGCAATGGTATACTCTTATGGCATAATACTCTTTCGCGCATCAATATAGAAAAACATACATACATTTTATATACATATTATAATTAAAAGGGAAAAATGACATTAATGTATTCATTCTTATTGTTGGAACGACAAGGTCAAACATATGGTCCTGCCTGATATAAAAATGTTTGATAATAGTTCACATTTGACCTCATGAACATCCATGTGACATCAGTTTTAACATTGTCAAACTTAGTGAATCGTTAAAAAAAATAATGTTTTCTGAACATTTTAAAAATTAATTTCATAAATACGATAAAAAATTGATGAGATAAAAAAACAGATGATATTCAGTGACTAATAATAATAATAAACGGACATTTATAATGTACCGGTATCCATCGCAGACACTCAAAGTGCATGACTCTGCTCAACAGCTGATAATGCTCCTGTTATTAATGCTAATTTATCAAACGTATTTAACATGTATATTTATCAATTTCAATTTATTCAACAAATACCCCCAGGCTGGGAAAGGTAAAAATATATAAAATACAATAAAACTTCACAATACAAAATTAATCAAAAGGAACTCACATCCATTATACAAAAACCCAAAGTACGGAAATTTAAAATGATCTTGTTAAATTATTGATTGTATGAATATCGTTATTGTACAGTATAAGCAATTCTTTACACACACAGATTCCATGGTTTACACAATTGTGACTCTTTATATCAGCATTTAAATGTTTCTTGTATACATTATTGGATATAACAGAAACAAAGGATACATTTCTATCGATATTATCCTTGATTCTGTCAATGAGAGTACTTCTATACAACATATTATTCTTTGCTTCGAAATTAAGAAGATGGCAATAAAATACTCTAGATTTGGAATCATTAACAAGTAGTTGTGACAAGAGATCCATTGATTAGACAAAATAATATCTTTGATTTTAGGTAGATTTAGAGCATGCAGCAATGGTGTTGATCTACAATGCTTAGGGATACCTAATGCCGTCTTGAACAACTTGCTTTTCATTTTATCCAAGGATACAAAGAAGTTATACATTGACAGCCATACACAAGAATTGGAACTAAAACACTTACTATAAGAATACATAATTTGTCATTTTTGATAAGCAACTTGTTTTCATCCAAGCGCAGGTAAAATATGAGCTGTATATGGCGATATACTTTGTTGTGTAATCTCGCAAAGTGTTATTGATCATTAATGTATACGAAATCTTGAACGTTTGAGTGGTCGACACTGATACTAAAGGCTGAAAATCTAATTTCTTAATGGAAAAAAAATGTCTTAATTTCGTTTTTGTTGCTGTCTCTTTAATTAGTAGTAATTAACTACAAATGTTTCTTTAATCTTCAAGTCTTTTAATGATATTTTTTCTGGTAGTATGACAGAAGTTCTTCCTTGATATCTATTCGTTCAAGTTTTTCCAGTGCATCGCTAATTGTTTCGAGGTGATTTACATCATGTTTCTGTCTAATTCGCCACTGTACCAACATTTGAATGCAGGCGTCTACAGTCGGAGAATAGTCAGCTGCAATTTGATTTATTTCACCTTTTGTCATGCGTAGAAAGGTACCTAATTTTTTCCAATCACTGCCAATCATTTTAGAAGCAAATAGCATATCGATATCTTTCAAGTACCCTTAAATAGAATAAAAGGTAAAATACATCATTGTTACTGTTATTCTACTTATTTTGAATAATACTACTTAAAAGGTAATTACCTGTTATCTCAAATCAATTTGCATTTTCTAAAGCTATGTTAAACACAAAATTACGTGAACTGCAGGAACAATGTTCTCCCTCGACTTATAAAATTATGAAAGATAGACAAACTAATAATGCACTGACCTCTGCTGGGTCAAGTACATTAGCCTAATATGGTAAGGACTCTTAACATCACCCTGTCTTTTACCACCTCCTTTTTTATTTTTGTAAACATCACTTCTCATTATGGGAAAGGTGAAAAGCACTGTTTTGTTTTACAGATTTTATAAGTCTAAACCTTTGATTTTTGTTACTGTTATTGTTTTTTCAGAACACTTATTAACACTTTTAATTTTCTATATTTTTTTTTCTCATTTTGGCCTGTGGAAAAGTATTTAATGTTGATAGGCCTGTTCTATGATGTGGTCTGTACAATACTTAACTTCGCTTTATTATTAGCACACCTTAATGAAATTGTTAAAATTAATCTTAATTATACTTGAAATATTGGCCTATCCCATTTAAGGATCACAAATCAAGAATTATGACTGAGACATCGATATCAGTATACTGATATGTTTTTCAAAATAATGCCATAACATATATTATTTTAAAATCAATATTACATTACTGACCTTCGTGTTCCTGTTGTAATTTTCCACAAGAATTTCCTTTATCTGCATTTACATGGGATGAATGATCGTCTGACGTTTGCAAGCCAAAGACCGTGTAGGCAAGTTCTGTGAGTCCTTGCTCCCTTAGAGATCTGTCCATTATCTTTACTTGATTTGTCTCGTAGTTCTGTCCATTCTTCCATTCTGTTAGCATATTCAGTATGCAGTCTGACGTTAGTCTGTGATCGCTCCATATTTGTTGGATCCTGTTCCAACCAAGACCCAACCGGACACCCAGTTGCTTCCACTCCAGTCCCATGCCACTGGCGATATGAACCAAGTGCTTATCTTCCAGATAACCAAGATTTTTATCTGAATTAAAAAATAAAATTTTACAATACAATGAATAACAATAGCAATCATGGGCTTCAAATAAAAAATATTGATAAATAAATTAAATTTAGAGTACTGTATTAATATATTTTATTAAATGATAATATCTATACTTTTACAGGAATAATTAAATCCAATTAATGTAAGTGGGTATGTTGAATCTGTGTTACCTGTCTCTGGTTTTTTATTCTTGAAAATCCTCCGTAGTTTCCTTGTTTCTATAAATCTCTTCCCGCATGGAATGTGAGTGTCCATCAAGCAGTCGTCTAAATCGTGGAAGTGTGTTTCTTGCGAGTCTTTCCAGCACAGGACACAAAATGTATATCCTGTGTGCTTCATTCCAGATGTCAGTAATTTCATCTCTTGCTTCAGAAACTCCAACACCTTTGATAATAAATATAACATTAATATTAACTATTTAAATGGATTCAAATGTAGATTGAAAACAATAAAAACAACTTTTCAGAAATTTTCTGAAATAATTCAGACCTGGATTGAATGGAACCATTGAGCAAACAAAATAATTGGTGGCTGATTGGAAAGATGAATTTCACCCTATCACTAATTCATAAGTAGAGTTCTTCTATATTGATACATCTTGCATTATAATTATCATTAATCCATAATCTTTTTTTTGTTTAAATTTAACAGCTGATACCTTAACCACAGGATTTTACTACAAAAATACAATACCTGCATACAGACTCTTGGACTTGGTTCACATGAATCCCCCTCTCGACCGATAGGCTTGTGCAATATTTCGAGCTGAAATCAAAATCAAATCAATGTATTTATTTATTTATTAATCAACCAACCAGTCAATTAACTATTGGAATGGATTGGATTTGTCTAAGCACCAAGGATAGCCCACGAAAGTCTAGAAGAAGACTTATTTCCAGTGGGGTCCTTCTGGTGTTGATTTGGGCAGTACACCGGGAGACAATCCCTACTCTTTTCAAAGAGTGTACTGCGTTCTTTAAAGTGCACAAGGGCCATAAATGCACACAGGACCAACAGCTTAAATGTCTCATCCGAAAGACAGTATTGTAACTTGTATTTCAGCCCTTCAGCTGAAACACAAGGAGAGACAGCGATCGAAATTGAACCGGAGACCTAGAGATCTCCACGGTTAATTAAGCACACACATTAATCATTCAATTAAGAATGATAAATTCGTTCATTCTTATTTAAGTGAGCTTATGATCTTCTGAGATTCGCCACCCAACTACAGCTCAACTCTGTAAATATGATCTTGCTAAAGGTTGTCTCATCAGCAATCATGTTGAAGTCAGCTACCAATAGAGAATTGATTTTAATTGAAATATCTTGCAAGCTTGTGTATTATTATTGTATCAGCTTTATAATTATTATTCATGTCAATAAAATACAAAGAAAGGAAGGTGTCCCTGTAGACAAAGTCTTCAAGTATTATAAAAACATAATGTGTTAAAATCAAAACAAAAACTTTAAAAAGTATTATGTTGATCAATCAATCAAACACTTAAGTAAAGCTTGGTTTCCATTCGCTACACTGTCACCGCTACAGTGTTTTCATTGAAATCGTTGTGCATCCCCGACGCAATGTTAAAGGCTTCATGATGCGACCGACCAAACAGCATTACTAAATACTGTTGGTGATAGCGTGTAGCGACTGTATGGAAACCAAGCATTAATGACATTACCTTTAACGAGGGTTTGTTATCGATGACTACTGGTCCTATGCTGAGAATGTGATCACGTCCTAGAGTGATGATTGCATTGTTGCTAAATAACTGTGGTTTAGCCATGTAGCCCATATCTTGTATCATTCTAATCAAGCTGACAACCAGAGGATGGAAGACACTATCGGGGATGAAATCCTTGGAGGCCACATAGATAGATACCGTCTCATCCGTGTCTGGTTTAATAGACAAACTCTCTTTGCTACGCTTCAATCGACAGGGCACAAAAAATGAGCGTTGTGTGCCTCCCACATTCTTTAAAGAAAACAGTTTTAAAACTTAAATGTAAGGAAGGAGAAAATATGTAAAATAGAATAAGTGGCTTGTGTGATTCTTTTCGAAAATAAAATTCATTACTGTATTTGTTTTCAATACAAAATAATTCCATATTAATTGTACCTTTTGCTCACAGAGAAGTCCAAACTGCTTCATTAGTTCTATGAAGACCTCAAAGCTACTTTCCTCTCTGCTGAGCTCATCTCTCCAAAGATGTCTGACTAACTCTTCCTCCAGTATACCTTCATTATCAAGTTTATTCCACAGGTTGATCATTGCAGCCCACTGAAAGTATGATGATTCATAACATGTTATCTCACTGATACACTGACTGCAGATGTCAGGCAGGGTACTTAATTTCTACTAACTCACTTTATCATGGTCATTAGGTTCCACCACTGTGATGATTTTCCTGAAGATGTCACTCAGCTTTCGTGGGTTTATTATCACTGTATGCTTCAGTAGTTTGTTGTTCTCAAAGTACAGAATGATTCCAAGATCATGTAGGTAATTGAGGGTGTGAATGAGGTTATCCACAGAAATTCCACACTTAGTGGCAACTTCACAAACCTTAAGGTCAATGTCATGAAATAAAGATAATAATATAAGATGTAGTTTATGCCTTAGACTTACTATGCACTACAACTAACATCAATATTTCAGTAAACTGATATACACTTTACAAATACTTTTTTTTTTATTCGTGTACAAGGTTTGTGGTGGTGACGACGTCTCAACATCGGGGTGCACATTTTCATTACCTGAGCGACTTGCTCATTTACTTTTATCAATTGTATTTACTTATTTTTTAAAAATGATTTTTTTTCAATATTAATATTATTCATTGTCTGAATACTGCCAATGCCTTGAGACGATTTCATTGTGGATAACACAAATATCTACTATTGCAAATAGCCAGGCCTAGCAAAAACATGTTTTGTAAAAGACAAAACCATGTTTGTCTTTTGCAAAATGTGTTTTGTAAGCGACAAAACATGCTTTGTGTTTGAGCAAGGACCTATAACTTCTACCAGGATAGGAAGCTGGCTGGTTTAAGCCGTCTAACTTGAATTAGACTTATGTGTGGTATTGTTATGCTAATGAGCCAGATAAGCACAATCTGCACATGCTCATAAAAACAAAACTTTCCTTTGCCACACTACAGCCCGCATTGCGTATCGGCTAGGCATACAGCTAGGCTTGCCAAGGATTACAAACATGGTTTGTCTTAATACAAACATGTTTTGTACAGACAACATGGTTTTGTCTTTTACAAAACATGTTTTGTACAAACATAGTTTTGTCTTTTACAAAATATGTTTTGTAAAGACAGAACTTTCGTATATTACAAAACATGATTTGTCCCTTACAAACATGATTTGTTTGACAGAACAGGTAGTATGTCGCTTGGCGCCCCGTAACAAACTTGATTTTATCAAGAAAAATATACATTGTAAAATGTGCGCAATTAGACTTTTTTTAATTGATCGGTGATCAGGGAAAAGACCATTCGTAATAAAATCGACGTTCTTAAAATGGACGTTTTACTGTCTATAAAAATGTACAATACCTCAACATAAGTCATACGTATTGCTGTCCTACCAATCTCCTGGATTTTACTTTGGAAATTAAGCCACGTAAGCGGAATTGTTTTGGGCATTGCCTTGAGAAATCCGCCGACATCTTGTTTAAGAGTCTTGAGCATCACACTTTTCAATGGAAACTTGTTGTCGATGGCATACATTTTCCTCACCACATGACATTCATATGGCGTGCCTTCGATTTCATCAAATATTATTCCAAACTGTTTTTCAATCTAGATAAAAATATATGAGCACTGCACAGTTTTCAAAATGTTAATCAATTATGTCGTGATTTCAGATTAAATTCCCTCAGCATGTCACATTCATATGGAGTGCCTTCGATTTCTTTTAATATTTCATTTCATTTTACCTTTATTTCACACAACGCAAAAAATACAATATAAAATTCTTCAGAAAGGTAAATAAATAACAAGGACAATGTAATATAATTAAGTAATATTAACAAATTATTAAATTACAGTAAATACTAATAAGTGAAGATATAATAATTAATAATAACAATAAAATAATAATAATAAAGTTAATAAAGATAATAGTAATAATAATAATAGTAATAATAATAAATAATAATATTACTTCAAACTTTTTTGGAATCTAAATAGATAAAATACATGTATAAATTTAATTATGTATATAATCGGTTTCAACAAGTTATTATTACCATTGAAGGTATTTTAATACACGCCTTTACCTTTTGTTTCTTCTCATCATCTGTCCCTTCTAGGCTCTCGCTGTGGGTACCGACTACCACAATTTGGGGTTTCTTGGCTCGTAGCAGTTGATCTTGTGTCTTATCTGGGACAGCGTACGTATATATCAACATCATCCAATATTTAATAATCTCTATATTTGTCATATCATACATGATAACATCACTTTCCTGAAAGTATATTTTACATCTGTTTAGGTAAATATTAATAAATAAAAGAGTAACAATAAGTATAACAAAGAGGAAGCATTTATGTAATGAATAAACATAATATTCAATGTGCTGCAAAAAACAGTAGTAGGAAAAAAATAAGAAAGGTTACCGTTCCATGTATCCTACGCTTCCCTTTTTCGTACATACATTCTATCAAACTAAACAAAATCAAATACACCACCTCGCTCGTTAGGAATATCTAAAAGAAAAGGCGAACTTTAGTTAGTGACTAGCTTTCTCTTGTTTTGAATGATTCACTGATTTAAAAAATGATAACAAAAATGTACTATAACTTTAGTATAAAATTACTAATTATGTAGCCGAGGTCTAAATTGTTCACCAAGCTATTGATTATGAAAGTTGAATTTTATTATATATTTTAATACCTGATAACTTGATGCAAAAATTCAATTTGTTTCTACTCATGTTACCTCAGAGGTAATGATGATGTCAGTGTATTTGTTAAGCCCATATAATAATAATAATTTTATTAGGAACTACACTTTTCAATCAGTGGCACACTTCTCAATCAAGGTGCGTCCAAAAAAAATGTACAGTAAAGTTCACAAAAAAGACTTATGCTAAGAAAACGACAATTCAAAATTTCAAAAGGACATTAAGGAAAAGCAATTAAATTAATAGCAATCCTAAAACTTAAAAAAATTTTAGGCAAAATGAAGTGATGCAAACAATCACATGAACAATTATACAAACACTATACAAACGTACATGAAATACACACACAGTACATAAGTACACATATATCCATACACAACTGTATACCCAGTCACATGACTGTACCGTACTCACAATTATAAACATAAAGACATACAGTACATACTGAACTCTATACTACACCACTTATCACACAAGAAGCACACATATCAGGCCAGATAACACAGAAGCATATAAAAGTAAATCAAAAGTCATAAAGTAATACAGGACTAAAATCAAAAACGTTCGTACTATATTACGACAGTCTTTAAGTCTTGAAAGAAGAAAAAATATAAAAAAAACATGATATATCCTAAAACTAACAACCAAGGAGGCAAACAGAAGAAAGCAGAAGGAATCAGTGCCACGGCTCTGTTCTCCAGCACTTTGAGGCTCTCAATAATAGCTCGCTGGAAGATGATTCACAGAAGCTCTAGTCAAGGGCGCACATTTGTTGAAAGGTAGGGGTGGGGGTGGACATTTCGTGGGCTCACACCCACCTCAGCCCCACTATGGTTGGGATTGAGATGGAAAAATTTGAGGAAATAGTACCTCTAGATGGCCGGAAATGACACTCTTTTATAGTAAAATTTATCACACCACATCACCATTTTTTTCTCATGATCTTTTATCAGCAATTTTTGGCAACCATAGAGATCTAATTAATTTGTGTGATGTACCATAGAAAATAAAACTTAAATATATTGTCTTTGATGAAATTCTTTACTTTACCTACTTCAAAGCTGCGAGCCCACACCCACCTTAGCCCTACAATGGTTGGGACCAAGGTGCAAAAATTTGAAGAAATAGTATCTCTAGGCGGCCGGAAATGGCACTCTTATATAGTGATATTTGTCATCATCAATTACCATTTTAGTCAAAATGAAGCACCAACAAATTTATCATCATCTTTTATCAGCGATTTTTGGCAATCACAGATCTAAATAATCTGTGTGATGTACATACAGTAGTTAGGGCAGATGCAGGATTTGTGCGGTAGGGGATGCATGGGTGTCCACAAGCCCAACCATGGTGGGGCTCAGGTGGCAAAATTTTGAGAATATGGACCTGTAGATATGACCCTACTATTTTATACAATGTCAATGTATCTTATAATTTAATTTGATTACTATTTTTTTTTTTTTCAAGCACCCCCTTGGAAATTTGTTTTTATACAGCTTTAGTGGGCTATCCTAGTAGTAGGCCTATTACCATGGTTTACAACATCCCATTTTATTGACTCTAATTTTTAATATTTTTTCCTTTTTTAAAGTATGTAATGACTTTTAAGAAAATCATTGTTATTTGCTGTTTATTGTTGATGTTGTGGTATACTATGAATAAAGTCAAGTCAAGATTCCCGGAAATTCCGCTTTCATACTTTAAAAGTGCTACTTGTACTATGTTCATAATGATAAAAATAATATATCTATCAACAATACAATTTAACAATTACGTTTCTTAACAAATTTAGGGGTTGCGTTAGCACCGTATGCACACCCTCCACACCCGAATAGAAAATAGAAGTTAAAAACATTGTCTTTGATGTATTTACTTTACTTCACATCAGTGGCGGCGCCAGTGGGGTGGCAGGGGGGGCTTAAGCCCCCCAATGGACAGGTCAACCCCCCCAAACCCTGCCGGACAGAGTTCGTTGGGCAGTCAGACCATAAAACATATAAAAATAGGCCCACAACAAGCCAACCTATGTCTGCCACAGTCTGAGAGTGCCATTTTTGGCCATCTAGAGGTTGAAATTCTTTTTAAAAAATTCTCATTTGGGAGGGGGAAACCCCTCTCAACTCCTTCTCCCAGCTCGAGCCTACGAGCTCAAGTCTCCCCCTGTCGGACAACTTAGCCCCCCAGAATATATATCCTAGAGCCGCCACTGCTTCACATACTTCTCACCCTCATATATACAAACTATTTCCCATATCGGCCAATAAAACGATACAAAAAATCATGACCAATCAAGGTAAAAATGAAAGTGAGTGCTTACTCGATGTGTGATGTAGTAGAGCTGTTGGCCAGCAAAGTCCCAAATGCAAGTCATATCTTCACTTCTAGTCTCCCCTGATTTGTTCTTCATTCTGTTAACAAGTTTGTCTTGGTATTCAACTGGAAGCACTTTGGTTGAACTGTTATCACCACTTGTACTCTGGCTCTCGAATAAATCTCCTATATCTTTACAATTACAAGAAATATAAGAAATTGATTTTTTATTTATTTTGTAGATAGTGTTAATTATGATGTACATATGAGGATGATGACAATGCATCTTGTGGGGATGGTGATGAAGATTTTGGAACGATGTCATAATGATTGTAAAGTTAACATGATAATGTTATTATAGGCCTTTCCTGAGGGTCAATTAAACTAACATCTGACCAATCGGAACAAGGCCGGTAATACCCATGTGTCCTACAAACACAAGGTTGGCATCTCACAAACGCACGCGTTTGTGTATATTCTTACGCTGTCGTTTTCTAGGATCTTAGCAACCGTATCCAAGGGGCAGAGCTTAGTGGAAAGGCCCATTAGGAAAAGAAGTACCTGATCATATTAATTACAATGATGTTATTCGTGATAATAGTAGGGATATGATGAATGCTGATATTAATAACATGCTTCCAAGAAACCAATAAATGTTGACCATTACAGCCCGTGATTTCTATAGGCTACAATAGCCTATATTGTGTTTGTGTTTGAAATGATGAAAAATAATTAGGAAACTGCACGATCAAAGTTTAATGAATGAATTATGTGAAAATACTTTTGTAAAAAATATACAAAATTGACAACCTTCACGGTTCTCTGTTGCAGTTTCTTCCGCCATTTCATCCTGTGTATCAACATAATATAAAAGGAATTAATATTTCAATATATATACATATACTAAATATTGTATCATCGTGATTACAGTATTCAAAGTTGTAGCATTTCTCACTTGTTTAGAAAAAAAGATGAGATACCACATGTACCGTGAGTACAAAGTTACCTCCACTGATTCCAGTCACGGGCAGTGTTTTCAAGCATCTAAGTAACATAATAATATAATATTATAGGTCCAGTGGTGGCTCAAGAAATGTCCAACAGCAGGTAATTTCCCACCAGGGGTCCGAACCTTGGGGTCGACTAGAACTTCCCAAAATAATAATGCCTCATAAGGTTCATGGAGAAATTGCTTATTCAACTGTCTAACAGAAATGGATGACTGATTTCAGAGATGGGCAGTCTGAACAGAAATTAGCCTAGTGGGGGTGGGGCAGTGGCGGACCGTCAAGGCAAGCAAGGTATGCAGTGCATACCCTGGCTAAAACAAATTTAAAAAAAACATAGTAGTACAGTTTCTCCGTTTTATTTAGCATCTTAGAATCTTCTATATGAGCCTTAATTTTTCGAGTGGATTACTACAGTTCATTGGAATAGCAAGGTTTTTCAATGTTTGCCGGTCCTACAGTACTTTGGTATTCAGGATAAGTCACAGTTGGGCCTATCGCTGGATAGTTATAAGTTCCGCATGGCTGGTCTTCAATCTCAGCCAATCACATATTCAGTGAGTCAATAGGTGTCAGAGCATACCCTACAATGCTTAAATTTGCTATTGTGACAACCGTGATGGCGTCAGAATAGCCAATTTAACAATGGAATGGAAGCAGTGCTTCCATTCCAGTTCGCATGCTTTTTAATCGAGACCTTCACTGTCGATCGGGTATTCTATCGACAGGCTTAATCTCAATGATTAAAGTTTAAATAAATTTATTTGCGTACATATGACCGGTATATAAGAAACTTTGAATTATGATTATTTGAATTGAAATTTGTTAAAATACAGGAATAGGAATTCTTTTGAAGAAAAGATACTACAACCATGCCGGTATTAAAAATAACATACCGGTACATTTGTATTTTGACTATGAATACAATCAGATTCTGTACAGTAGTTGGCTTACAAACTTTCCATACTAGCAGGCACTAGCATCAGTGGCATAGGGGTCTTGAAATGGAGGGAGCTGATGGGAGTGGGAACGTTGGGGATCGGTGATTAGGTGAGAAGACTAACTCACAAAATAAGGGGATTTGACATAATTTTTAACTTGAGTATGATTTGTGGAAGGGGGCGCGTCAGAAGATAGGCAAGTTTTTTTATTTCAGGGGTGGGTGTCATCCTAGATATGGCAATACCTAGCATACAATTTACCATACAGTCCGCCACTGGGGTGAGGGGTTCCTCATGCATCATCTCCTACAAATGTGATTTTATAGTGTAATCGTCTTTAAAATTTGTACCACGATATGGACATGAAGGGCAAGGAGATAGGGGAAATTACAAATCTCCTAGCAATGGCACCCTATTGAGAACTCCCATTTGGGATTGTGTACGTTATATAGCCTTTATACTGTTAGTGTATATATTTTCGGGCATTGATTTCATCAAGGTAATTAGATAGATAGTAATACAAGCATAAATACGCTAAGCATACTTCTATGAAGGAGAGTTGAGTTCTATCGGGGAGTTGATTACAGAAAAACTATGAAGAAAGAAGAATGAATCACTGGCATGAGTAATATCAGATCTATATTTGTTAGGTATAAATTGTCTCGCAAAGAGTTACGACCAATTTGTAGAGAGCTCAATACCGGGGTAGAGCTAAATGAAAAACAAACGAAGGCAAAATTTGATTACCTTATATAAATAATGAAATGAGTGTCTGTGGACGGGGGGTCGTGTGCATGTGAGTGTTTTCCTACCTGAGCCGATAATACGTCAGATGTAGATGATTTTTTACTACTCGTCTTCCTACTGAGCCAGGAAAATAAACGTCTGAATTTTGAGGCAGGTTTGTTTTTGGACATTTGAACTGGTGCTGGTACAGGTGGGGGCTTCTGTATGGACAAAGGTTCTGACTGTGGTACTGATTCATATGGTATCGGTTCTCGTGCCGGTTGGTGTTCTTCTCTCCCGTTTCCTATTTGTTGTAATTTCTTTACAACATTATCTTCTAATGCTTTATCATGTACCTGCAAGGTCTGATTACAACCTGCAAAAAAAAGTATACTTTCAAAGTCACAGCTAATCAACAATTAACAAAAGGGTATTTTAAAGGCCAGCTCCGGGCAAAAATTTTCTATTGATTATATATTATAGTTATTATCAATCTATTGATTCACCTATGTTTCAGGATTTTTCTGAATTTTGTTTTGCTACATGATTTTTTTGAAAATAAGTACTTTTTTGAAAGTGGGGGGTATAGGTAAACTTGCCCAGCAAAATTCCTATTCTTTTGCACACAAATGACCTTAAGAGCAGGCATTTTGAAAAATTCATAACAAATAAACAATAGGGCAAAAAATTACACTAAATGACTAAACTGGGGAAAATTTAGTAGAACTTTTCGTTTCTGGTGTTTTTTTTTAACGTCAAGTACGTATTTCTGCGCAATTATCATTTATTCCCCACCGTACCCACTTGATTTTTTTCACTTTCCGGGGAGTCAAATCGCTCTGAGCTTTGCGCATGCGCTAACTTACCAATTCACTGCTGCTCTCATTGGCGTAACAGGCGGGGGGGGGGCAGGCTACCCCCCTTGATGGTTTTTACCGGGCTGAACTAGCCGTTGTACTGGGCTGGGTAATAAGAGAAAAGAAAGAGGGGAGAGGGAGGGAAAGAGAAAGAAGGGGAAAAGAAAAGTAAAGGAAAAGAAAAAGAGGAGAGAAAAATAAAGACAAGAATAAAAAGGAAGATATCATAATGACCAGACTCACAACACCCTGCAACCTCTTCTCCACTTAACTCCTTTGATCTAAGCTGCCAGATGGTGTAGGCTAACCACCGGGGAACAAGGGGAAAATATCTATCTTTGGAAAATCTTTCCCACCCTTTTATAAATGCCCTTTTCATCCCCTGAAAGTGCCTAAAAATCTCAATTTTCCCACGCTTCACGAGCCTTTCTTGTCAGAGTAGGCCAATTTTCTCTAAAAATTGCACATCTTAGAGATTTTGGATCAATTCCGACAAAATTAGAATTAAAAATACCGGGGGACAAGGGGAAAATATCCATCTTTGGAAAATCTTTCCCCACCCCTTGATAAATGCCCTTTTCATCCTTTGAAAGTGTTTAAAATCCTCAAATTTCGCGCGCTTTGCGCGCATTTCTTGTTACGGCATTTGTGAAAAAGGCATACGCCTTTTTCACAAATCGGTAGACATCGCCTTTTTCACAAATCGGTAGACATCTTGAAGTGATGACAAACATTGCAAATCAGCGGTGCGTAACCAACAGAAATAAGATAAGCTTTTGGGCGGATTTTTTGACATCATTTTATTTAAAAAATCATAACTCTATAACGGGGCGTCGTATCCCAAAAAAATTTCCAGCAAAATGTTCTTAAAAGACTAGTCTACACTCTACACCACTATATGATTGAAAAAAAATTGAAAAATTTTTTATGTTTAATATTTGGTTGTTATTTTTTTAGATAATAAACAATTTTTTGAAAATGATAATATTCTACAAGACAAAAAAGGTTTGTGTTACGGTCTAGGCAGCTACGTAGCTTCAATTGGCCGATGTTTCAGGCCTGGCTAGCAACTAGGCCTAGCTACAGTACCAAATGATTAGGCCTAGGCTAGGCGGCTAGCCCTACTAGGCCCACCTACTCGAGAAAGTCAAGACAATTCACACACACACACACACACACTTGTACGTAGGCTAGGCCTTGCCAAAAATAAATATTGTACAAACAAATCTTTTATGTACCTTGGTTTGACGACGTACGTAAAATTTATTTTCTGTTATGGCCAGTTACAGTCAAAGTTTTGGCTTGCCACCCATTTCATACAGTTATTGAAGCTAAAAGAAATCCTAGGCATAGGCTGGCAAAAAATATTGCAATTCTTTACTGTGGCAGTTCATGGGCTGCATATATAAACGATCCTAACTGTGTCTCAATGTTTAAAAAAGACGTACTGGCTCAATTGCATGTAGACTTTCTTTCATGTACAAGCTAAAACTGTGACACAAACTGAAATTCAATACCGTGCAGAGATATAATTCATGGGCAGGCCCGTATTCGGGGGGGGGGGGGTTTATGATTTATTTATTTATTTAAAACCATGTTTTGAGTGGGCGACCCTTGCAGAATAATCTGATGTTCAGGGGCCCACTTAAATACAAATATATAAAAAGTATATAAAAATAGCAAATCTATCAATTAATCATAAAATTTCAAACAGCAAATATTAAAATTCTAAAAATATAAAAATAAGAAAAAGAAAGCAAAAGAAAGGAAACAGACAAAACAGACAATGTACAAACAAACACACCCCCACACACACAAACACCCGAACCCAAACAGGCAAAAAACCTAAGAAAAAGGGGAAAATAAATCCTTGTTTAAAATGTGTTGCTTGATGTGATTTTTAAAGGTGTTGTAA